>NC_081175.1:27147241-27447241 GCF_012432095.1 Onychostoma macrolepis
ATTTTCCAAAAAATTAAATTTGTTTAATTTTTATTAATTAAAAGACCGGAATTAATTAATTGAAAGTTCTCCGGCACCGTGCCGGATCTCCGGCGTGCAGCGTTTGGCTGCAGGAAAAAAATTAAAAGTCCTACATTAAAAAAACTTGTTGATATCACCTTCGAGTCCATGAGTTCGCCTACCAATGGTATGAGAGGAGCACAGCTTTCACTCTCAACCAAACTAATATTACTAGCCAATGAGAATTGTTTGCTCTTATAAACACGAGATGCGCATAATTGTATCCAGTACGTTAGCAGAGCCGCAGCCCTGATGAATGGAGAAGCGCGACACGTTGAAAAAGCTGCGAGGCGCAATGATCAAAGATGTCCATCTAGCACATATTTACCATAGACTGTAAAAAACATGGAAACAAAACAATTATCTGTATTTTGTCTCAAGTGTTTTGACACACCCCTAGTGTCGATAAGCGGTCATAATTTTCCAAGTGTATGATATAGCTTTCATTCTTCGGGTCAACCATATATTCACGAAAAAATATCAGTTTGAATAAGGAAAGCAATAACTATGCCATAGTATCCTTTCAAATGTTTAAGTTGCCACAGTCATTGCATGCTTTGCATGTGCTGCCCACCAACCCCCTGGCCCGGCCTGCCCCCGGAAAAAAGTTCAGGCTCAGTTTTTGTGTTTTGCTTTAACCCATGAAAAGATAACTTAAATGAATGTTTTATGCCTTAAAAATTGCAATACACAACACAGAATTTCTGAGGGAAAAAAAAATCATAGGGCTATTGTAAGAATAAATAAAACTTTTTATGCTTTCAAATAATTAGACATGCATTTGTACCTGGTGGGGAGTGCCCACATGAAACATATGCCATTATCTATTTTGTACTGTGGTACAGTTATGGAGGCCCTTCGTAATGCAGAGGTCAACTGCCTGCTCTGCCTATAGTTAGAAATGGCCCTATAGTATGCAGTGTTTAATAAACAGCTGTTTTACTAAATTCTGCTGAGGTGAAATTCAGTGCAGTCATGTATTGTTATACGTATCGTATTGTGACTTTGCTGGTGATACACAGCCCTAATAAATACACACACATACAGTATATATTTTGAAAATAATTACATGTTTATACATTTAAATATTCATATCCTTATATTTTATATATATATATAAATATATTTTATATATATAAATATATTTAATCGTGGCAAAACATTAAATTTGAAATAATGAATAAAATCTGAAAAATCGCCCAGCCCTATTTTCAAAGAATCACTTTCATGAAAGATTTCAAAAATGTTGTTAATGTCTACTATAAAATTGGTACCAAACAATATGAAGTCTCTATGGATTAAACGGATTATGCATGTTATATTATCCGGTTTTAAATTGTGTGAAGGGCTGTGAATGAAATTTTTCTCATTTTCATCTCCTTATGCTAATTAATGCTCTTGTACCTTGTGTGTTAGGTGGATATACACTCCAGCCGTGATGGTCTGCCTGAGAGATGCCCACTGGAGCTGAGAAAGTTGGAGTGGGTAAGATTTGCTTGTTACTCAGACAAGTAAATGCACATTAAAATTCTAGCTAATTGAATTTCAGAAAATAATAAAAACAAAGAAAAATATATGTATTAAAATCTATTTTTAAAGTAAAATCATGGCATCAATGCCATCCAGTAGAAAAAGAAGTCCATAAATGGTAACATTATACACTATCAGTCAAAACTTTTTGAACGGTAAGATTTTTAATGTTTTAAAGAATTCTCTTGTTCATCTAGCCTGGATTTATTTGATCCAAAATACAGTAAAAGCAGTAATATGAAATATTTTTACTATTTAAAATAACTGCTTTCTACAGTAGTCAACATTTGAAGTGGTTCATCAAAGTTGTCCTAAGATGAGAACGCATTTTGGTTTTAGGCTTTAGGACAACTTTGGTGAAAGGTTTTGATCCACTTCAAATGTCTGATCCAGTGAGCTTTTTGCTGACCAATGGTCATGTCTTAACTTTGAAATTTCTGTATTGCATTAGTTTTGAATATTTCTCATGGGGATTTAATAATTTTTGACTTTTCAGTCCGAGTTAAACTTCTTTTTTTGGCTCATTTTATCTGTAAAAGAAAACATGCCTAACAATTCTGCACACCTGAATATAAGGAGTTTTTCACTTCCAGCCTTCATGGACAATTATATATCACTCATAAATGATTAAATACAATTCAGATTACAACACCATTATAGCGATCAGATGTAACTTACTCTGTGTTCTTCCTTGGTAGTCACCTGAGGGTCTCAGGACAGTAAAGGTAGGGTCTATGGATTGAACACAAAATGTTATTCAGTTTTAGATTGTGTGAAGGGCTGTGAATGCCACGGTCACACTAGACATTGAGCATGCAAAGTTTCCTTGCAACGGTCGTGATATGATGTTATGCTCTAGGGCTGTGCAATTAATCGAAATCGAACTGCAGTCACGATTTGAGACGTTGGGATTTTACTATTCGCAAAGCCTGTGATGTGGATGCGATATTCTCTGTTCCAGAGCAAACGCAAATGCATGGCTGCCAGCCTTGAGTGAGTGCACCACCGTTCTCCCCAATCAGCACTGCTTTAGCCAACTGCGTAAACGCCCACAATTAAAAAATACCCCAAAAAACAAATAGAAAGTGGGAGAGAGAGAGAGTGGGATTATGGCGTCTACAAGGTCAGATCTATAATCAGGCAAATTAATACTAAAGAAAAACGTATGTGAAATGAGATTACTTTGGCTTCGAAATGACAGACACCGAACAAAAAAGGTAATTTGCAAGAGCTGTGCCACAATGCATAAGAGCTCCCTTATCGGTTCTGCTTTTAGGACTGGAGAATAAAAGATTACATTACATTCTTAGATGTTTTTATTAGTACATGAATGTTATCCTACACATTTTATCTCCCCAACAGATTCTAATTTGAAATAAGTTTATAATGCACGTTCGCTATTCCCAGTTCAGAAGACCGCAGACACAGCTTGTGTCTCTGAATGCTTCTTATACTCGCTCCTCTCTGCCCCACGCGGCGCGTATCCCGTGTCTCATGCCGTTCACACTTGTCATACACAGCCTGTTCGAAATGCTCGTTTATACTCTCGCCCGGATCCATAGCTCCGCACCGCAAGTCTCTAAATGCGTAATTTAGTTATCCTAAATTAATGCTCTTTTACCTTGTGTGTCAGGTGGACTAGCACTCCAGCCGTCTCCATGATGGTCTGACTGAGAGACACCCACTGGAGCTGAGAAAGATGGAGTGGGTAAGATTCTGTTACATTTTTGTTACAATCTTGTTACATTTGCAAATTAACAAACTAAGGCCTGCAACACACTCAGCAGCCGGAATTGTTTTTTTTTTTCAGTCTAACCCGTGAATCATGCAGATCAGTAATCAAAAATTTCAAGGGGAGGGGCATGGGGTTAGTGGTCAGGGTAATATTGATTACTGCATGATTGAAATTGCCCAAATGGCCTTAAAGCCTCTTTGACGCCATCTCTGTTTCAATTCACTGTTAACTACTTACTGAACTCCGCTCATGATTTATGGTATACTTTCTATCGAACACACATGTACTAATACAGTGAGGATTCAGCCCGGTTAAGAGATGCTGTGTGGATTTTCAAGAAGACAGAGAGCGGAGGTACAGGATCATTACTGCTGGGTCTGGATGGAGAGTGAACTCTTTCCAGTTTGAGCATTTCTTTAGGAATTGTTCTACAAATGTTCTTTGTGGGTTTTGGGTTTTTATTTTTTATTAATCTGTGTATAAGTCACAATAGAGTGAGTTTAAAGGGAAAGAGGTGAACATAAAACAGACAAGATCAGTCGTTAGTATATTTAGTATTTTCTACACTTGATGAGGAGGATCAACTAATCCTTTGCCACCCAATAATGTTTATGACAAATTCTGTTCCTGGAGTGAGTTCTAATTCAACGTCGATCAAACACCCCTGTCTAATTAACGAGTGCTCGTGAAGATCATAAATGGCTGGTTTTAATAGTATTAAAGAAGGGTTGGAGCTGAACTTTGCAGGAAGTTGTTTAGTTAAATAGACAGGTAAGTCTTGGGTGTAATTATTTAATTTTACCTTGAAAAGGTAATTGATTGCTCTTAACCTAATTTAATTAGAGGTAGGATGTACAGTAATTTCATTAAATAGTATAGAACGTTTCTGTGTAAAATGATGGCGAATTTAACAAACACGTCTCAAGTTAAACATTAAAATTTGTTCTTGTTGGTCCAAAAATAATTTTATGCATAATTTTTAGAGTTATTAGTGCAGTATCTCATTACACTGTTGAAGTACAAAAATAACTTTTATTATTACTTTCTTTGGAGTAACTTGCTCAACATCAAATATTATATGTGTACATTTAATCGTTAATCCAATCACCAAGCTTGTAATGTTGAACACTTTTAAGTAGTCAAGGGTCTAATATGCTCTCTACAAAATAACTTGTATAGTATGTAAGATCAAATTGATCTATTACAGAAGGATCAAACTAACAGATTTAAAAGTGCATGATGTATTATGTGGTTAAAAGTTTTTTTTTTTTTTTTTGTATTGTGCTTTTGGTCTCATTTGTTTCCAGTAAAGATTGTAAGTCACATTTTGCCTGATCGTTTAGAGCAATATTAATATCCATGTATAGCACACAGTGTTATTCTGTGCATAAGTAAAGAAAAAAAAAGTGTTGGTGCCTCATTGTAAATATTAATATAAGACAAAAATGGGACAAGGAATATGGATCCATTATCTACAAAATAATGTCATGTTTGCTTTTAAACATGATACGTTCTTGTAGAAAGAAAAGCAAATATCAAAGAATATGGATTTTAAATAATCGTTATTTCTTCACGTATTTCCCAATAAATTAGTTAAGCTGTAGTTTCCCGTCCTGACGCACATATCCGGCATATTTCGGGTGATAAAGATACGTTGTATAGATGTCGGGAAGACGTCTCATTCAACAGCTCAAACAGCTGATCTCCAGATGATCAAAGAAGGCTGGGAAAATGAATCTGCATTGTTAATCCTTTTGATCTTTTATTTAAAAAAATCACAAAAATCTAACCTTTCATTGGATAATAAGAATTTAAAATGGGGGGAAATATCATTATGAAATAAATGTTTTTCTCAAATACATGTTGGACACAATTATTGGCAGCCCTAGAAATTTGTATGAGTAAAATATCTCTGAAGTATATTCCCATTCATATTCACAATTTTGAGCACTCCAGGGTGATTATGAACATGAAATTATCCAGCCATGGCTTCCTGTTTCACAGAAATATGAATAGGAGGGAAAACAAAGCTCAAATTCCCTTAATCATCCATCACAATGAGAAAAACCAAAGAATATATTTCTGATGTGCAGCAAAAGATAATTGAGCTTCACAAATTAGTGAAGTGGCTTTAAGAAAAGAGCTAGAGCAGTGAAAATTCCCATTTCCACCATCAGGGCAATAATTAAGAATTTCCAATCAACATAAAATGTTACAAAACTGCCTGGAAGAGGGCGTGTGTCTATATTGTCCTAATGCACGGTGAGGAGGAGAGTTTGAGTGGCTAAAGACTCTCCAAGGACCACAGCTGGAGAACTGCAGAAAATAGTTGAGTCTCGGGGTCAGAAAACCTTAAAAATAAATTGTCAAACAGCACCTACATCACCACATGTTGTTCAGGAGGGTTTCAAAAAAAATTCTCCTCGCTCATCCAAAAACAAACTCCAGCATATTCAGTTGTCAGACACGACTGGAACTTCAAATGGGACTGGCTTCTATGGTCAGATGAAACTAAAAAATGAGCTTTTTAGCAGCAAACACTCAAGATGGGTTTGGTGAACACAGGGATAAAAAGTACCTCATGTGTACAATGAAATATACTGCTGTATATTTAGCTTAAGTGGAGCTCCACTCGCCCAGTATGTCTGCAGCCAGACAATATTGTTTGAAATATAACACAATATTAACTTCTTATTTACTGAACTGCTGTATAAAATCACATTTGCACTTGTGCTATTCTGGACAAAAACAGCATATGATATTGCTCTGGCTGCTGCGTTATTTTTCCATGACTAATTAAATAAATAAATGCGTTAAACTGACACACAATAGATAGAAATCATTTTATTTTTTTCTGACAAATGGTAAAATCGTTTTTAATTGCTGGCTTCAGATATTTCCTTGTCCAGCAGAGCCCTTTTAATGTGTAAAGGCTCTCTCTATATTTGTTCATGTTAAAGGTATAAAGCTATAAAGGAAGTAGCCTACATAAAATATTTTTAGTCTTCATTTGGAAAAATGCTCATTTGTCATTCTTCTTCTTTCTTCCATTAATTGTAATTGTATTCTGTATATATTTGATTATTCTGGTAACTTGTTACGAGCAATTATGATGGACGTTAAAGGAATATAATACCTTGATAAAAACAATCCCATTTTGTTTAGTTCAACTAATTAAAAGTTACCCAATGTTTAGTGAGGGGAGCCTACATCAGGCTCGTGCATGTGTGTTTTGTGTTACATATTTAATTTAAATGATGAAGAATGACAGACTGGAGATGCTTTTTCTGTGTGTTATGGTATATAGAAGCGCAATTTGTTAGGAATGAGCTTGCAGCCCTGGAGCGAGAAGACGCGCTCCTCTTCAGGGAAGAAGATTAGGTCATCAGTCATTCTTTTAACCACATTATTATCTGGAGTAAAACCCTGTCTGGCCATCTCAGCCAAACCACACTGAATGACGTGCTTGTACTCCAGAGGAAGAAACGGCACGAAGAAATCCACCAGGTGCCTATCGATTAAACTAGTGTGCCAGAAACCACCTGCGGAAAGAGAGAAGAATGTGCAATTATAAAAGCAATAATAATATAAAGGTAATAAAATGTAATGTGGGATTTTCAACTCACTATGCTATAGGCCTACTTCAGAAAATGGATATGGCTGTAAAATCTGATTGAATGAGCTGTGCATAAAACTACAGTCATCTGACCAATGCGCTAATAATGTAGTTTAGTTTAGTTTTATTTAAAGTTTGACATGACAGGATATTGCAGCACAAAGCCCTGAAATGTGTCAAACATACACATACTCCAAGACAAATAATGTATACAAATAATGACCTCTGTTATGCTGCCGGTTTAATGAATATCATTACTTAAAGAAAAACTGTTTAATGTGATTACTATTAATATATAATAAACATTTGTGTTTGATCATATCGCTACTGTTGGAATTTAATTAGCCTAATAATTTTACATTTCACTTATTTAATAATTACTTATTTTACAACACTTTTAAATGTTTAGTGATTTTATGACATGTTTAAGGCGCAAGTTGTACCCAACGACAGCTTTTAACTGTAAAATCACTACAACTGACAGTGTTGTATGGCTTATTGCTCTATTAATTAACAATCCGACTGCTGTGATGATTCTCTGAGAGCAAGAGAGACACTTGACTTACTGTCTTCGTTGTTGAAGACAGACTGTGAGAGTACCGTCTCTAGATCCTTCAGCTGGATCTCCTCTCGTTCTTTACCATCCCTCCAGAATTTCATAGTCACGTCATTGATCATCATAGCCCCAGCATTGCTACAAAAAGAAAAACAAAAACATCTGGCTTACAGAGGCTGTTTGATTGAAATGAATGGGTCAAAAGTTTTCTGGGCTGATGACACTGACCTGAGGAAGATGAAGATGGCCTGTCTGTATGACACTCCGTCCAGGTTGTCTGAGAAATCCAGGTAAGGTTTTATACTGTCGATCAGCTCCAAGGGCATTTTATCCATTTCATCAAAGATGAACATTGAACGTGGGCAGATAGAGACATTCCCTCGTATCCACTCCTGTAACTGCGTCTAAACACACGCAATCATACATTTTGTACAGATATGAGAGTTAAGGGACACAAAAGTTTAATATATTAAAACAATTCGGTGCAACAAAATACAGGTCTTTTCTATGTATTTGCATATTGTGCATATATATGTAAACTCATTACCTTGTACTTGTCAATGTGAGCCTTGTGAGGAAAGTGTGTTGTCACTGAAAACAGATGAACAAAGCTGCTCTTCATCTTTTTTTTGTAAATATTTTCCGCTATAAGCTGGCTAACAAAGGTCTTCCCGGTCCCGGTCCAGCCGTGGAGGGACAGAACCAGCGGTTTCTTTGGGTTTTTATTCTCCATGAAGCCTGTGACGGTTTTCAGGATGACCTCAGCAGCGATATGCTGCCCGTACAGCTTTGTTTCGAGGTCATTCTTCAGCCCTGTGGATGAGAGGACAGATTCACAGCATGTTGGCATGCTCTACTGCAAAACATGCAACATTCCAGCAACATCCAGAGCAGAGTCTGAGCCTATAATCGTTTAGTTAACAGCCTTTTTGGTCTTTTATTATTATATAACCTTTATTTTACCAGGAAAAAAACCATTGAGATTAAAAATCTCTTTTACAAGAGCATCCTGGTCAAGATTGACAGTAACACAGCTCACGTGGGTTTAACAGATAACATACATACACTACCGGTCAAAAGTTTTAGAACAGTAAGATTTTTTATGTTTTTTAAAGAAGTCTCTTCTGCTCACCAAGCCTGCATTTATTTGATCCGAAGTACAGAAAAAAAAAAACAGTACAATTTTGAAATATTTTTACTATTTGTAATTTATTCCTGTGATTTCAAAGCTGAATATTTAGCATCATTACGCAGTCACATGATCCTTCAGAAATCATTCTAATAATTTTAACTGTCTTAAATTATCCCAGTAATATAGACACAACAAATAGAAATACAGTTATATAAATGTATATGCATATGTGCAGAATAAATTATTCATACTGTGACGCGTGTCCCGAGACCTCATCAGCGTCGCCCTGGAAACGGAGGAGAATCACCTGCACGCCATCAACGCGGGCTGGCCGGCCACACCTGAACCTCATTACCAGACGCCTATATAAAACGCCAAGAGGCGCAGATGGGTGAGATATGACTCCAGTTGCAGTATCGCTAACTTTCCTCTCCCTCTCCAAACGGAGAGCAGCGTGTAACCGGCCAGCCCGAAGCACCCGAACCGCACGGACACCGAACACTCACGCACAAACAAGCACAAACCCTTGACCAGCCGCAACATCAGCATTACTGCAAAATTATTATTTACCACTCTTTGCAGAACACAATCCCTGTTCCGTGCATCTCCCTCCTGCATAATCTGTTTTTCTTTTTGTAGCTGGAAATCAGCACACAGACCATTTGCGGGCTATACTTTTTAATACTTCCAATCTTGCTGGAGAACAGCGGTCTGACGCACGCGGGTTCTCGCAATATTTCCTTATCACTTCTGGCATGTGTTTTGTTGTGAAACATAGTTTGTGGATCAGACAGAGTTGTTGGGATTCTTCTTATTGTGAAATTGTGCAATGTGAAAGCCCCTGTCGCCGATCCATCGTGCAATGTGAACACAGCAGCGACTGAATGCTACCCCAGATAGTCACGCAGTGTGACAACAACAGCGATCCGACGAGTTTGAAAATCGTGCAGTGTGAACTCGGCATAAGAATATATATTTGCGGTATAAGTACCAAAAACCATCTCAATATATTTTTACATCTCTCAGGAGCTCTGCTAAGAACAGGTCGATTTTGGCCTGTCTAATTAATATTCATGAGTCTCTCTTCTGATTGGCCTGTGCACGGCCAGGCCAACCACAGGTAGACCTTTTAGGGTCGACGTCACAAATACATCACAGCGCTAGCTGGAGGAAAAACAAAGGGAAAACTGGAGGCAAATGGGAACTATTTAAATTCAAATCGAGAGAATTGGCAATTAAAAGAAACAATTAAAAAAAAAAATAATGATAATTTAGAAACTGAATTATTAGATGAAATTGATTCTCTTTGGAAAATCCAGACACTCTCTCAAGCACAGGAAAGTGAGCTTCAGTCCTTAAAATTAAAACTTGATTTATATACCAGCAAGGCCAAAGGAGCCTTTGTGCGGTCTAGAGCTAGATGGATAGAAAAGGGAGAGAGGAATACAGCCTATTTGTTTGCCCTTGAAAAAAGGAATTAAGAGAAATTCTCGATGGTCGGCGAACAATATCCAACAGGGTAAGGCAGAGAGATAATCCAGGTACAAGAGCAATAGTCCAAGCGAGATGCAAACAGAGTCCGAAACGGCAAGGCAAAGGGTTAATCCAGGAGACACGGGCAGGAATCAAAACAGGCAAGACTATGACAACTAAGTGTGCTCCGTAGAGTAACTATCGCTAGGAGAGTGAATGCTATACAATACTCGGCGATCTGACTAAGGAAGTCCATGGCTTAAGTAAACTGTGTAATCAGTGCAATCAGGTGTGTGTGTGTGTGTGTGTGTGTGTGTGTCGTCAGTGCAATGGATGATGGGTATTGTAGTCCGTGGGTGACGTGCAACAGTAGTGTAGTGCAAGAGTCAATTTGATGGAAGGGCGACCTCTGGTGGCTATTGGGCGGAAGGCCACAGACCGGATTCGTGACACCTGCTCTCTCTTTCCATGTCAATGATGAAACTTCTAAAGAAATCAACAAAACCTTTCTGGATTTTATTTGGAAAAATAGACCTTATAAATTAAAAAAGGATATTTTATCAGGCAAAAGAGCTGATGGTGGGTTAGAGATGTTAGATTTTTTTTACATTAAAGATACCTTCAAATTAAACTGGTTAAGAAATTGCAGAAGAAATGAAAACTCAATATGGTTTTTTATTCCGCAGTGCATTTTCAAAAACCTTGGAGTCTTACTTTTTCTGTTGAGATGTAACTACCTGCCTGGGAAATTACCAATTAAACTATCCAAATTTTTACCAGAAAGTGTTATTGGTCTCATTACCTCTAGGAACAAGTCTTTATTTTTGCGTAATTGGTTTGAAAAAAATATTTAATTTGTCATGGATCTGTTTGATAAAAGTGGAAACATGTTGTCTTATGAAGAAATTATGTCCTCAAATAATTTCCCTATTCCATTTAAAAAGTTTCAGAAAGTTGTTAAAGCTATTCCAAATAGGTTAATACACTTAATGAAAAGTCACCTAATGTTTGGAAGTCACGAAAGGAGACTTCCTGAGCTAATAGTTGATAGTATTAACTTATTTTCTCATTCCTGTAATAACAAAAATCTTAGATTAATTTTTCAATCCAATCATAAAATCTCCTAGAGGAAAATGTTTTTGGAATGCACAGATTGCTGACATACACAGGAAAAAGGCATGGTTAAATCCATATAAATTCTGTATATTTAATAAAGTTAAAGAGGTACAATTTAAAATTCTCCACAAAATCTACCCATGCAAAGCTTTCTTATCAAAATTCATGGACATCGAAAACAAATGCAGTTTTTGTAATGTACAATAGGAAGATCTGAACCATTTGTTTTACAGCTCTGACTTATCTTTGAAATTTTGGTCTGATGTTAGTTTTTTTCTATTTGCCCCAAGAGATATTAATTATAAATTATCCTTAAAAGATGTTATATGCTCTTACACACACAAAAGCAAAATGTATAAATATGTTGTGAACTTTTACATTTTGCATGGTAAATATTACATCCGTAAACAAAAATTTACAAACTGTATACCCAATTGTAAATTATTCTTAATAGAGATGAAATCGTTAAAAAAGTCCTTAATGTTAATTAATAACAAAAATAATGGAATTTTGTTAAATTTCATGGAGAAATTTTTTGTAAAGTAATATCCCCGCTTTGTAGTTCAAATTTAATGTATCCTTTGAATATGTCTTCAGGGAAAGGAAAGAAATATCTGTTTGTTTGTTTTTTCAGTTCTCTGAATGTTTATGGTCATGTTATAATGTAAACATCCTTTATGTATATTTGTTGAAATCTGATGTTAATTTTGTCTGAAATAAAAATTTAAAAAAAAAAGGGAAAACTGGAGGTGGCCAATTCAAAATGGCGCAGATTCGACCACATAAGGAGCTTAAAATATCATCTTGTTGTGATGTTGGGTGCCAGAATCGATGTAATAATACATCCTCAAATTAGAAATTTGATCGCATATCTGCGCCACTGCCAGACAAAAAAAAAAACGACGACAGCTGCTTAAACGCGATAAAACGAGCGGACTGGACAGAATAATAATGTAGCTGTAAAAATAGTTGCCTGCTGAAATTGAAATGTATATAGCCTACATCTTCATCATGACTAGATAGACATGGTGAGTTTGTCTTTACTATACACCAGGCATCCTCAAATCTGGCCCACTCCTGCAGAGTTTAGATCTAACCTTAATCAAACACACCTGAGCATGCTAATCAGTGTCTTCAAGATCATTAGAAAATCACAGGTAGGTGAGTTTGATCAGGGTTGGAGCTAAACTCTGCAGCAGATTCGCCCCCCGGGGAAAGATTTGAGGAACCCTGCTATACACGTTAGATGTGATCCACCTCATAGTAACAGTCCTGTCAGACAGGGGCCACTTGTGCTTTTAGGGGGCACAATTTTAAATAATTTTCACAATATGAGGTAAAAAAAAAAAAAAATGAAAATTTGCACTGTTTACCACACTAGTGTGCTTTAATGTTTGACCAGGAAGTTTGCTTTTAAATGCTTTTATTTTGTACAAAATTGCAAAAAGTCACACTTGTGGTGTTCCAGGTCAAAAATGACCAGACTTCAAACAATTGCTAATAAATCTCTCATTTTGCTATATTATCACAGAATATTGGATTCATTCTTTTTGTCAACTTGTTTTTTTTTTCAATCAGGACTTATTTTGTGTTTCTATTTGCATCTGATTAATCGTAGGCCTCATTTATCTGAGAGTAGGCACCTAATTTTTTGAGTGAAAAAAACATTTTTTACGAATAATTTTCACAATATGGGATAAAAAATTACAAAAATGTGCACTGTTTATCACACTAGTGTGCTTTAATGTTTAATCAGGAAGTTTGCTTTTAAATGCTTTTATTTTGTACAAAATTGCAAAAAGTCACTTGTCAAAAATGGACGGCCATTGAAAGTGAATGGGGAAGATCACAAAAAACAGCACCAGTACACTGTGAGACCATGAAAGCCTCAAAACCTATTTTCATAATGTTTTGCTGATAATATAGTGTAGCAGAGTGAGGTATAGCCCCGGTATGATTGGCTGGTGTCATCCAACTAGGTGAACCAATCAGTGTTCGTACTTCATTATGATTGGTTAGTTGTGTAAGTTTTAGGAGCCTATTAGTGCCTGTGCGGTGAATATAAGAGGGAAGTGTTTGGCCGCATGGGATGCATCATTGGTGCCGCCCCTTTGTGACATGCGGCGCATTGAATGAGTGCTAGCAGTTGGGTTATCCTCCTGTCTGTCATGCGTGCTGGCTGTTGGCCAGTTTTCAGTCATGGGCCTGCAAGTAGCTGTAATCCTGCGTGGCGAGTGACCGTGTGTATTGCAGCATTGCACCATTTCCTTGGTTTGATTGTACGTCCAGGGGTTTCCAGTGATCTTAATTGAAGCCTAACAACCGTCGAGTAACTGACTACACTGCTGCTCCGTTTCGTCTTTGTGGTGTTATAGTTTTAATAGTTTTGTCTGGAACTCACCTGGGTCCATTCCGTTATTTTGTTTGTTGTATTTCTGTTTGAAGCACTGGCACTGGATTGCGCTGGTCTGCATGTGAGTTAGCTGGGAGGCTAAATTTCTGTAATCTGGCTGCTCTTTGCCATTTTATTTCCCTCCTCCGTGCCATTGGCTGTGTTTGTTTGTGCTTTGGTGGTTTTGTGTAAACTGTTATTGAATTTGACTTGATTTGTGTGCGTCTTTTTGTATTGTTTTGTGTGTGGATTTAGGTCTTCAAAGTGGGAGGGGTTGGCCATGGTACCCTGTACTGGTGTGTCCACATGGAGTGCTGTGCTTAACATTTTGCCTTTTTCACAAGAGTGTGTCATGGGTATTGAGTGTGGGGTAGAAATTTGTGTTGGCCGCCACCTCCCTCTTTACTAGATTTTGTTATCTTTTATTTATTTATTTTTGTATGTTACTGGTATTGTGACGTGATTTGAGACCTTGTGTGATGTGATGTATTGTATTGACTGTTTCTATTAATTGTTTGAATAAAGTGATTCTTGTTGATATTGTTTATAATTTTTATGCTCACCCTGTCTTTGGCAATGAACTTGTGTGCCCTTTTATATGGGGCTTTTCTGTCCTGGTGTAATCCAGGTGGCGTAGTCTATTTTTAGGATTTTTCTTATTAGAAGCCACAATAGCATAATGAGAGATTTATAAGCAATTGTTTGGAGTCCGGTCGGGGAACACCACAAGTGTGACAGGAATCCAGGAAGTGTTAATAATAATAATAATTATAGGCCTATAATTCATTGTATAAATTAATAGACCTGTTTTTTTAAAAACATTTTTCAATGAGGAGTAAGCTAGCCTATTTTACTATCCTCACAGCGCATCATTCGGTGATGCGCTATGAAATTATTGCTGGGCAAAAGTAATATAATAATAATAATAGGCCCAGGGCCGGCGCTAGGTATAGGCAGAGCAGGCGATTGCCTATAGCCTCCAAAACCGTAACATCCCCTATATGCCAGTCCATGGACAGCAAAATACTAGCCTCATTGTTCATTGGATATTGCTGAATTGTCACTCACTTGCAATTTAAACCAGTTAATGTTGCCGTTTCAAAGCGGGTCCCGCCTTCTGAATGTTTGCGTAACGAACGTATCCTACAGGTGCCGAAGCAAAAGGCTAAATAGGCACACAAAGAAGCACAGCTCCTAATGCAGGTGTGTGAGTTGTTGTCGTCATTTATTTTGGAGTGATTGCAATGCATTCTATATATAAACTTGTTCTGTCGATCAGCGTCGTTTCTAGACCGATCATTCACCGATTTATTACGAGTTTAAAAGAGCGCGAGCGCCGCTGCGCTGATGCGCCCAGACGCGACGCTTTGAATTTGAGCGTACAGTAAATGACATCGCGTCGGGAGCTGACTAGCAAAATTGCTACAAAAGTAAAAACAAAGAACTTTGTATTCAAATTCAAAAAGCAAACACACTAGACCATTTTTTTTAATGGTTCAAAAAAGTACCTCAGATGTGTGTAACATCTTAATTAATTAATTCTAATTTAATTAATTAAATATGACAGTATCATAGTTAATATTGGTTAAATGGGAGGGAGAAATCCTGCCCATACCGAGCTAGGAAAGAAAAAGAAAAATTATAAAAGCACTGATGTTCATTTACTGAAGTGGTATTCAGGAACTGTGAATAAATAACTGCATAATAATAATAATAATAATTTTATCACGGCTATAATAACATCCTCAACAAACAAAAAATAGACTACCTTTTTCTTTGAAGTTTTTAAGTTTGATTATGTACATACAGTGGTCAAAAGTATGGACACAATACAGTTTTTAATGTTTTTGAAAGAAGTCTCTTATGCTAATCAAGCTATACATTTGATCAAAAATACAGAAAAGCAATAACATTGTGAAATAGAAAAGTAAAAAAAATTAAATAAAATAACAGCATTTATTTAAAATATAAATCTTTTGTAACAATACCATTCAGTTTTCAATTCAGTGGGTCAGTTTTTTTTTTATTTTTAAGAAATGAATACTTTTATTCATAAGGATATGTTAAAATGATGCTGAAAATTCAGCTACGACTCACAGAAATATATAAAGTATGGTAAAAATAGAACACCATTATTTAAAGTTTCACAATATTATAGTTCTTATTATAGACTTGATTATCATAAGTGGCTTCTTTCGAAAACATTAAAAATAGTAATGTGTCCAAACTTTTGGCTGTTACGAAGTAAAAATATACAAATATAAAATGAAATGTTGTATAAATAAAAAGGTTAGGAATCACATTTATTTCAAGTGCTTTTTATTGGGGGTGGGAGGCCTCCAAAATGAATTTTGCCTAGGGCCTCCAAATGTCTAGAACCAGCCCTGAATAGGCCTAATAATAATAAGAATGTAACAGGCCTACATTAATTTGAAATGCTAAATCCTCTTAATATTGCCAATTTTTGATGCTTTTGGCAATATCTCTGGCTATCATCTACACATGATACGATGCAAATCAACACGGGGAGGTTATCACCCGCAATGTGTGCCCGTGTGGAAATAGTTTTATTGTAAATGGTTAGAATTGACCATGTTTTCCTAACAGTTGGCATTGAGAGTGACTGACACTTGATGGTCAGACAAAAATCACTAGATATGTGTAAAAATAAATAAAGATAACTTAAATAAAACAATGAAAAAAGAAAAAAATCCCAACTTTCTCTCTTTTCTATATTCATTCATAAATTATATTACTTTGTAAGTGTCATATTTGGCAGTTGGCATTAGAAGTTAAATTACTAATAACAGTGGCATATGAGAAGTTTAATACCACAGGAAAAAAGTTAAATATGCCTTTTTCAAAGCTGCTGTATATTAAAAAAAAAAAAAAAAAGATAGCTAAAGTTAGGCGTTCATTACTTTCTCTCAATTTAATTAGTTTTTTAGCACCCCCTCTGAACTGGTAAGCCCCCCTTAGCACCCCCAACAAAAAAAATCCTGGAGCCACCACTGTGAAGCACTGAGACTTCCTCTGACTGTTCTGGAAAAATATTCAAAGCTTCAAGAGTGTCGAAAATTTAATTTAGTGGTTAGTAAAAAGTAAAGCAGCCTGTAAAAGAAGCTCCGTCGGACGAAGCAGCCACACTCACTCCATTTATAGTTTCAATGTGCACAAATAAAATCTTAACTCTCTCTCTCTCTCTGTGTGTGTGTGTGTTGAATGTCTCTCTCTGATAAATTAATTTACCCATTAAACTGTGCCATTAAATGCCAGTATGAATATCAATATAGAAGAATAATATACACATATATAAATTGCACATGGAAAGTATTTTATTTTCCTGAAATAATTTGGATTCTTTATATTACTTGTATGAATGGGTATTTATTAAACGTGATTTAATAAGTCTAAATGTGTGAGGTTCTATACAAACATTTGCATTTAGTCTAATAAAAAGTTGCAGTTAAGTGCCCCCTTCTGTTCAAAGCTGAGTACTGCATATAATGTTGTTGGGTCCTTATGATGACATCACAAATGTGAGCCTGGTTTTCAGCAGTAGCAGGGAAGATATGGGATGAAATCAGACTCAAAATGATTAACACACACATGCACAATTATCTATGAACTCGATACATGGTATAGATATGTTTTACTATCCACAACCAAATGCCTTTCATTTTGTGTGTGCAAAATTCAAAATTACATGCATGTGCAGTGATATGGTTACAGCTACACAACCCAGCCTAAGATAGGTTTGATGTTGGGAAATAATGTATGTAGCCTAATTTACGCGCATCAGGGAGCCACTCTCAAAATGCGGGGTATTGAAATCGTTTTTGAATGCGCGCCACTGATCTATAATAGAGAACATTATATATAGATCAAGATCAGTGATGCGCGCTCGTGTTTTACTTTCGCTTTCAAGGTCGCGAGCGGCAGTGCTGCGCGCGCATTCTACATAAAGGACATTAGTCAGACGCTGTGTTGCGTCACTAAAATGCAATTTAAACGTAAAAAAAAAAAAACATTTACATTACAATTTTCCTACCTTTTTGCTATATTTAGCTCAGAATGCATTTTGAAATTCACACTGCAATTTGCTACAATTATCACGCGGTATTATGATGAAAATGCACTCCTACCATGTCCTAAATAACATTTAAATGATAGTTTTGCGACAATTTTTGCTTGGACATATCAATTTGTAAATACATACATTAGTAAATTAATAAATTTATGACTCAGTTGTATAAAATGTATAGCCTATCCTTTATTTATTTTGTGCAGTATAAACTTATCTTAAATTATCGTTTACATTTCCTCATTTGTATTTACTTTATTTATTAATGTCGCAGGTTTCATTCTGCATATCACA
The DNA here is from genome assembly GCF_012432095.1 of Onychostoma macrolepis. Taxonomy (NCBI): domain Eukaryota; kingdom Metazoa; phylum Chordata; class Actinopteri; order Cypriniformes; family Cyprinidae; genus Onychostoma; species Onychostoma macrolepis. Next base: position 27,165,230 of record NC_081175.1, read on the forward strand.
CAACCAGTGTTGGGGAGTAACTAGTTACATGTAACGGAATTATGTAATTTAATTACAAAATAAATGTAACTGTAATCAGTTATAGTTAATGAGAAAAAAAATTGTAATTAAATTACAGGAACTTGTGAAAATGTTAAGAATTACAAAGGGGTTACATCTGAATTGTATTCACACACACACACATATTTCACTGATTTCTTTCATAAATTGCAATGACTGCTCTAAAATATGAGACACCATTGTTTCAGGAGTTTAGGACATAGAATAGGACACATGCTTATTCATTTAACTCCTATTTGGATTAATGTATTTGCTTTATTTTTTAAGATTAACTTGTTTTCTTCTAAGCTACTGTAAGATGCCAGTGTTTCCTGTCATAACTACGCAAAGATTTGATTAAAAAAACCGTATCATAGCTATTAAACTATTTCTTGTTGTGGTTTTAAATCTGTATTTAACCCCATAATGATCTCAAAGTCAGTCTGATTTTGTGGTGGCTGTGCTTTTAAAATTAAATTATTATAATTTTAATACAAGTGATGGAGGATTTCGAAAGTCTGGCAGTGTTGAGTACTGCTGTAAGGTTAACTCTGCCTGGTTTACATGTTTTAAAAATTATTTAAAAATGACATTAGAAAACATTAGAAATTTAGAAAAGTAATCAAATGCAATCAGTTACATTTCTTTAATAAAGTAATTGAAAAGTTACACTACTTATTACATTTTAAATAGGGTAACTTGTAATCTGTAACCCACACTCTAAAAAATCCTGGGTTATTTTTTTAACCCAAATGCTGGGTTGAGCCTTTTGGGTCATTTTTTTGGGGTTATTTTTTCAGTGTTTGGGTAGTTTTTGTGTTACCCAGCCCCTGTGGGTGGAAACAGAATTACAGAGAGTGGTCGACTACAAACTTCTGTTTAATGTTTAATTTTTACTTCTATTCAATTCAATTTAGTTTATTTTTAAAGCACCACTGAACACAACTATCGTTGACCAGAGTGCTGTACAAGTAAGTCTTACAAGTAACCACAAACAGAATTAAAACAAAAACAAGATCACAAATAACACTGCAAAACACAGGGCAGAGCAAATTCTGTAGGAAGACTATTCCAAAGTCTCGGAGCAGCTACGGCAAATGCTCGGTCACCCCTAGACTTGAGTCTGGTTCTAGGAATCACCAAGAGCCTTGGCAGACCTAAGAGCTCTTGTAGGTTGGTGGTCTATCAACAGATCCGAGAGGTAAGAGGGTGCTAAACCATTTAAAGACTTAAAAACCAGTAAGAGCATTTTAAAATGAATCCTGTAGCACACTGTTAACCAATGCAACGACTGAAGGATAGGGGTAATATGCTCACTCTTTCGAGCTCCCGTCAGGACTCTAGCAGCCGCATTTTGAACCATCTGAAGGCGGTTTAGGGAGGATTGACTGATCCCCACATAAAGAGAGTTACAATAATCAAGCCTTGTGGTAATAAAGGCGTGGATTACTCTTTCAAAGTTATTAAAAAAAAGAAAGGACTTCATTTTTACCAGGGTTCGCAACTGATAAAAGCTTGACTTCACAACTTGATTGACGTGTTTATTAAGCTTTAAGGCACTGTCCAACACCACACCCAAATTTTTCACGTATGGCTTTACATAAGGTGCCAACACCAAGATTTAGATTTGGTATACAGTGTGTATCCGATGGGGTGAATACCACAATCTAATGTTTGCTAAACGAGTTTAAATATAGGCAATATGTATAGCCTACGTAAAAAAAACGATATAAACAATGCTGTAAAGGAAAATATAGGAAGTTATCATGCAAACCAGTGGTTGTGGAGTAGCTTATTTTACAAATGTTTAGAGGATTTAAGTTAATCTGTAAACATTATTTCATGTATAAAGTAAAAAAATAAGCTAGTATTATAATAAAAGCTAGTATTATAATAAAAATGAATCAAACCCATGAGCTGGGTTAAATCAACCCAATTATGATAGGTTAAATAACAACCCAATTTGCTGGGTAAAATTAACCCCATATGGGTTCTGTCCTATATTTACCCAGCCCTTGGGTTAAAAACAACCCAAATTGGGTTGTTTTTAACCCAGTGTTTTTTAGAGTGCATTACATTTCCAAAGTAACCTTCCCACCACTGCACACTATCTAATCAAATTGTATTATGATCAAATCCACATTAACTCTCTTTTACCGTATTTATTGAAGTTGATCTCATTACAGACTTCCTTTTCCCCACTGAATGTCCAGAATGCTCCCAGAGCAACAACTATTGCAACGCCGGCCTCAATGATCATCCTGTCTGCCGTTTTACTAAATAAATCATCGATACAAAAAGCGGGCTCAAACTCAGTCTCCACTTCCTAGTCACGTGATCTTTCTAAAGTTTGAACCTCGGGCTTAGACTAGAAAGGTGCGTTCGACTTGAAGCACGGCTACAGACGGCGGCCAACGAGAGTAGCAGGTTGCAGTCGGGGCGGAGTTGAAAACGGACACGTCAAGCCGGCCACTTTCTGCTCCCGTTAGTGACGCTCAGGCGGTGTTTGCATACTCTGTCACAGATGAAGTGAATAAAATGCAATATTTGTCAAATACACAGACGTTTCAGAAACGTTTTCATGAGCAACAGAAACACTTTTTATATACTGCTTAAAGGTGCCATAGGTGATTGTCTTCAGAAACATTTTTTGTTATGCTGGTTGAAAGTCTCTTCACATCCCGATAGCAATCATTAAGTTAAGTGGTCTAAATGTATTTATCTATATTTATATATTCTGTGGAAGGCGTAGGACCAAGAAATGTTCGTCCAATCAAAACGGTCGGTCTGAGGCCTCCGAGCGTTTTAATTGGCTTTCCTACCTGCCTGTCAACGTATGTATTTGCATACCTCTGCGCACCCTGTTCACGCAGACAGGATACGTCATCAGTGCGATCACGCCCGCTGTGCAAATAGAGCCAGAATGGCAGGCAAACATCAACAACCCGATTTTCCTTCCTGGTATTGTAGTACTTTTAACTGTTCTATAAAGCTTTCTCACTGGTGAATGACACATGATGTAACCCAGTCCTCGCGCCCCCCGCTCTGCATATATTGCATGTCTCACTTAAGCCCCTTTCACACAGAGATTCCGGAAAATACACGGATAATGTGTTCCGTGATTTGTCCCGGGATCGTTTGAGTTTGGTTCATTCACACTGCCAGCGATTTTCCGGAATATGTGTGTGCGTTCACACACATCCCGTAAAGACACGTGACATTACGATGTGACGGGTAATGTGACGTGTACCGTTTCACTAAAGCTGGCGACTATTGTGGAAAGCCAAATGGTTCAGAATTCGCCTACTTTTCACCGCCGTATCAATATTAAAACGCCGTTTTCATAACGCCACCAGGCAATAAGTTAACTGCAGACACCACCACGCGTTAAAATAAGGCCACATGCCGACCGACGTTAAGTTTACGCTACACGCCACTTGAGATGCAGATTTATTCACTCATCTACATGGACACACCTCTCATGGTTACGAGGAATCTACCGCAAGTCTGAGCATCCAGTTTGCTAGAACGCGAAGATGGCAAGGAGAGCGTTTGTTTTGCAGTGTAAACACACTGTAAATGACTGCACTCGCCTTTTACTGCCTGATAATCCGGGGCCTGATGTCTTTCAGTCATCATTAAACAGGTAAAGATTGTGTCTATATTTTCCAAAAGTATTTAGTTAGATACCTGAGTTTTAAAGGTCAAGTTTAGATAGACACGATTAGCATTAATAAATAAGAAATTAATATTAATTTCTCCCTATCTGCCCTAAATAGTATTGAAATTTACTAATATCACATAGAATTTAGGATGGATAGTATGCACATTGGGACGCATTCCTTTCTTCATTACTGAATGAATCTGCAGTTTGAAAGAATGGACTCAATGATTTTTAAACATTTACTGCCACCTACTGGCGTTTTTCTGATGCATTTTTGAGTATCATTTCAGTTTAAAAAATATTTTGGGGATAGTTTCACAAACATTTTAATTCTGTTTGTTTACATGTACCCACCCCAATGTTGTTTCAAACCTAAATGTCTTTATTTCATTTGAGGAAAATAAGATATTTTGAAGAATGTTGGTAACCAAACTGTTTTAGTCTGTACATAGCCTACATGTAAATACTGATTCAGATGCAGCTTTTAAAAAAATATATTGTCAGTGTATCCTAATAGTTTGTGTAATACATTCTAAATTAGATATTTATTTCTAAAGGAACATTTTGCTTGCTTTTTCTCATTCTTTGCTTTTGTCATTTAACACAATTATATGATTTTAAACTACTTTTTCTTCCTTTTTAAAAAACATTTTTAGTCTACATTTTTAGACTTCAAACCATGTTGAGGAGCCTGGAATGGGCAAAGGGGAGGCTTCTACATACTCAGGCAGCAGATGAGATCATCCATGAAGTATCCAAATTTATTCAGGAGATTCAAACTTCTGAACCGAGAGCACAGGAAGGTAAATGCCGTCAAACTATCTTAGTTATTCACAGTAAACTTCAATTAGATTGTTTGATTCTGATGGCTAGTTACTTGACTACATTATTTTCTTTTGAATAATTTTGCTAAGCATAACATACTCTGACATACAAACTACTGGAAAAATTAAGAAGTCTGCTTGTTTCCCAAGTCTTTATAAAAGCAGTATATTGTAATTTTTCTACAGACACTGGATATCGACCTCCACTGATTCGTAGTGGATCCAGTGGCGCACCGTCTTATGTTATTACTCAGGATCAATTGTCGTTTCTGTTGTCTTGTGGCTTCACTGTAACACAGATTGCACATATTCTACACACCTCCATATCTACAGTCAAGCGACATTTAAGGTAAGTTATATAATAAATATATCCATTGACTGCACACGATACCCTGTTCACAAGTGTATTTGTCATTGTAAACTAATAGAATGATGGTAACATTTAATTTTATTGTATCCATGTTACATATGCTACATGTAGTTACATAATTACATGAAACTGACCATAAACCAAACCCTAATCTTAACCATAACCCTATAGTAAGTGCATATAGTTAATTATTATTATTATTATTATTCAGTACTTAAATGTATAATTACACTGTAACAAGGACACATTAAAATAAAGTGTAACCACATTGATAAAGTGAGTATATTTGCATTTACATTTAGTCGTTTAGCAGACACTTTAATCCAATAAAGAATTGTATTCTTTATGGCATCTTGATGGAAATCACAAACTAATACGGTAATTTTATTTTTAAATCTTAAACATTGCATTATGCCTAAACCACTCTATTCTTCTGTTATTTAAAAAAAAAATGCCACTAAGTCACTAAATTTGTATTTAAAATTTGAAGTAAATTAGTTTTTAAAAATCTAAATTTTAGAATTGAGCAGTTCATTACCATAAATCAATATGGCTGCAAAAATAGGTTAAGATGGATGTAACACAGTGCTGTTGTAGAACATCAAAGTACATCCTTCGTCGGATATTTTGTTGTTGTCTAATGCAGGTGTTATGCTCAACTAAGTAATTATTTATTTGTGTTGATTTAGATGGAGGATAGTAATTCATGGTGCCATTGATGGCTACAGTCGGCTCGTCACCTTTCTCCGTGCATCTAACAACAATCGCAGCAGCACTGTCATGAACTGCTTCTTGGATGCCATTTCCAAATATGAAGTCCCTTCCAGAGTAAGGACTGACCACGGTGGAGAGAACAATGCAGTGTGCTTGTTCATGAACCTGTTCAGAGGCACCGGACGAGGGAGTGCTCTTAGAGGAAGAAGTACACACAATCAGAGGATTGAAAGACTTTGGGTCGATCTGTGGCGTGGGGTGTCAAATGTGTACTATGACCTTTTCCACTTTCTTGAGAGTGAGGGCATTGTGGATGTAGATAATGAAATGCACATGTGGGCTCTGCAATATGTCTACATCCCAAGAATTAACAAAGACTTGACAAATTTTACACACCAGTGGAACAATCATGGTTTGCGAACCGAAAGACACCAGTCACCTCTACAAATCTTTGTCCAGGGTTGCCTGGCACAACAGAGGCTGCCAAGTACTGCAATGCAGGAGATATTTGCATCAAGACCCTCAGACTCCGTTGGAGGAGAGACTAATCCAGCAGAGCTAATTGGTGGTGGCAGTCATTCTGTATCAGGAGCGGTATCTCATGTGCATTGGCTTGAACGAGTTACCGCACCTCCAAACCAGTTCACTGTGACCGATGATGAGATGCAGCAACTCGCAGAACAAATTGATCCACTTGGAGGTCCCCGGGAAAATCGGAAAATTCAATCAAAAGTTGTTAACAAAAAAATTTAAAACTATTTCATCAGTAATTCTACATCACTCCAAAAGTGGGGGATTGCAAAATGCCACTTCCTTCTAGTAAAAATGAACAGGAAAAAAAAAGAAAAAGTTAATGACCATTTTACAGAATACAGAATGCCAGTGAAGTAGTTTTGTCACAGTTTTTTGTACTCATGTTCTTCCAAACCCATATAAGTTTCCTCATCCCAGATAAAAATAAAGTATACTTGAATGGACTAAAAAAAAAAAAAAAAAAAAAAAAAAAAAAAAAAACTTAAAAGCAAGTACATTTGTAGTACATTCATTTTTTGTGCTAAATAAAATTGTAAGTTATACACTAATACACTAAAATCATATTTCTACTTCAGTGCACTTGAAAAAGTATACTAAATACCACGAATACTTAGATTTTTAGTGCATTGAAATAAAGTATCATATCACAAAAATTTGTTAAGTTTGTTTTGAATGCTTTAAAAATGAGTTCAATCTTAGTACATTTTTATATAGTAATCCTAAATTTAAATTGCTTTTATTAAAAAAATATTTTACTAATGTAATAGTTATAAGTACATTTTCCCAACTGTGCCACTTAAGTACACATAATATAAATTGATTTTAAGTGTAGTCAGATAAAATAAACCAAATATATAAGTGTTTTATAAGTGGGAGGGAGGAAGGAGGGATGGATAGATAGAGACAGAAATGACAGATGATGAGTGAGAGAGATCCAACATAGCTTCATTTTAATGTCATACCTTCCACTTCTATGAGCCAGTCCCTCCAGAAACAGATCGTTCTACTCTCCACTACTCTCCTGTTGCTGCCAACTGTAGAAAGTTCTGCTTTAAACAAAGCAGATATGTCTTCAGCCAAAAGGGGCTTCTCCTCGTACATAAATACCTCTTTGAAGAGCTCAGGATGCTTTTGCATCAAAGGCAAAAGCCCAAGACACTCCAGGCCCTCTTTAAATCTAGATAAACAAAACATGTACACAATGTGAAACAATGACAAAATATTACTGTTAATTTGTCAGGTGAAAATATCTGTACATTTTTATACTCACTGTTCCAAGGAATCCCTCAACCTGTTCTCAGTGAAAAACTTGGTAGCCGATTCCACCAAGTTGTCTCTGTCCTCTAACGTCTGGATGTGCCATAGAGACCCCAGCATACTTAATTGGTCAGATGCCTCCATTATAGCACACTGTGCGTCATTTACATTCTGTGCCAAATGGATCTAAATTGACAATGAATTTAACACAAAATTAGCCTTTAAATACAAGAAACGAAATACTTTTAAAAATGTAATGCACACACAAAGCCTTAAGTAAGAGCTTTTTAAGGTTAACAATTTCAACATTCTGAGATATTACAACTATCACCAAATTACCATTACTAACAAAGCAACAGCTGGCCTAAATGAAAATGTGTAATACATAAACTAACCTTGGTCATCTTTTCTCTGAAGTCGTAGTCCACAATCTCTTGAAGGTCTGGTACTGGGGGCTGAAGGTTGCACACCTGACAAAACAGTCTTTCCGAAAAAAAAAATGTGGCTCCACACCACCATGCACCAGGCACACAGCTATCATCCGTCCAACTAGCTTGTACATTCCATTGTACAGTGCTGTAACACATGGGAAAAGCATTATTATGTCTATAAACAACATTGTGTGCTGCTAATGGTTTGTAAACAGGTATTGAATTATTGACAAATTAATCACTTTTTTTTCCTCATAGACACTAGGTGCTAACTTTAATAAGTAAAGATGCTTTGTTTAAAGACCTGATGACATTAAATGTGAAAATGTGTAGAATTACAGAAAATTATAAATGAGGCAAATAGGTTACCTTTGGAATTGCAGGCAAGTGTTTTTTTTCCAGTCCTCTCCATCAAATATTTCACATGAGTGGATTTCCCTCATCAGCAAAGTTAAAAATTCTCTTGTAGGTCCACCCTCATCAGCTGCTCCCTCACCAATCCCATCAGCATCTCTGAAAACAACATCTAGTTTTGCCTCAGGGTTAAAACGTTGGCGTTGGAAGGCTCTGATACCACTGTCTAGGATGTTGCATCGGGTTGCATTGATTTGGTTGGAAATGGGTGCAGCCGTAAAATCCACTTTGTTTAACATTGTATTTAACAATGATTTGAGGTCAACACTGAAAACAAAAAATGAAACAAAATGTTACTTCGTCTTTTGATCTAACTATAAATACATGTCTAACAACAATACCAAATCACTTACTCATACTCATCTTCATCATCCGAGATATAAATATCTGTGTCTGGACTGAGTAAAGAAAATGCCACTGGAACTTCTGGAGAGGAGGCCAAGGCTGGAGCTGGAGCTGAAGAGGCGGCCACGGCTGGAGCTGTAGTTGGAGCCGAAGAGGAGGCCAAGGCTGGAGCTGGATAGGAGGCCACGGCTGGAGCTGGAGCTGGAGCTGAAGAGGAGGCCACGGCTGGAGCTGGAGCTGTAGCTGAAGAGGAGGCCAAGGCTGGAGCTGGAGCTGGAGCTGAAGAGGAGGCCAAGGCTGGAGCTGGAGCTGGAGCTGGATAGGAGGCCACGGCTGGAGCTGTAGCTGTAGCTGAAGAGGAGGCCAAGGCTGGAGCTGGATAGGAGGCCACGGCTGGAGCTGGAGCTGGAGCTGAAGAGGAGGCCAAGGCTAGAGCTGGAGCTGGAGCTGGATAGGAGGCCACGGATAGAGCTGGAGCTGGATAGGAGGCCAAGGCTGGAGCTGCAGAGGAGCTCACTTGTTCAAGTGCAGAAGTACTCTGTAAAATTGAACAACCATGTTCTTTCATTTGAATGTACTATTGTTCATGCAATACTTGTAGCACTATTGTTTGTATATAATACATTGGAAGCAATAAATAGGATGCTGTCCAACATTTGAAGACTGATATGGAATAGATCAAACACTAGGAACACAGTTTCTACACAATACAGCAGACACAAAGAGGCCTTTGAATATTAGATTACCTTCTCCAGTACATAAAGTGCTGATCTTCCTAGCTGCCCACTAGCAATTATGGCTGCTGGGGTTTTTGACTCCAGATTCAAACGTGAAACCTGCCTCTGTGCATCAACCCTGCACAGCTCAAAGTCCCTCCCTTGAAGCTGTGGAAACGTGCTTCTGAGAATTTCTGCAAACTGAGTCTCACTCTGCTCTCTCTGTACAACAAGTCTCTGACTGGCAATGGCATCTATTGGGCAACAGTGTGCAATGCAGTCAATTTAATCTAAATGTAGCCAACATACATACTGTTTACAACCAACATGACAATTTCATGAATAGCATTATAAGCAGAGGACTTACCTCTCTCAAAGAAGTTAATCGATCGACACCAGTCCGGAGAAGAGTTACTCTAAATGTGCACGTCACATTGCAACACCTGTTCGTTACGGAACATCTCAAACCTTTCAGAGAACATTTACACATTAGGCTACTACGAAATTAATAATTTGCTATTAACTAATTAATGATCTGAGATAAAATAAGTTTCATACTTACTAAACATCATGTTTTGAGCCCAAACCAACTGAGATATACATAAACTAATGCCTTTTGCATAGCACAAGGCTTAATTTGAAGAAAATATATATTAATTAGCCCCATACATCAATTAAACTATTAAATTACATTATGATAAACTAACAGTAAAATGTTCAGAAAAATATAAGTTATAGCACACAGCTGTTTTTTGAATCTGCACTTCATGTCTTATAATTTTACAGCTTTAAATGTAGGTGACTGTAAATCTATTAAACTACAACACAGCTGACCTAAAGGTTTCAAACCAAATGCAAATTACAGAATATTATTCCCTAAATTGCACAGTCTTTGTTTTTCAGATTATTCCTTTGGTGTTGTTTAGAGTAGTGCTTCCCAAACCTATCCTGGAGGACCCCCTGGCCTGCACGTTTTGTATGTCTCTCTAATCAGACACACCCAATATAGTTATAGAAGACTATACTCTTTGTTTAGTTCTTGTAGTCTCTACTAACGAGTAGATGAGTGGAATCAGGTATGTTAAATTGGCTTGATGGCGTTTGATATTCGCATATTTAGGGACCGTCTCTAAAGTTACATGCAATATTGGTAGACACAGTTCTAACTTCAATACCACATGAGCAGAATGGCTTACTGTCATAAAAACAAATGATTTACATTTTATTTTAATAAATATAAAAAAATATACAAGGTGTGCATTATAGTTGACACCTAGATGAACAGTTTACAGTTGCTTTATGACTGTAAGCCATTCTGCTCATATGGTATTGAAATTAGAAAAGTGTATCGCAACATGGCATGTAACTTTAGAGACGGTCCCTAGTAAATATGCGAATATCGAACGTCCAAAGTCAAGCCAACTTTATGCCAGTCTGTGTGCCATAATTTTATGAACATTTCACTATTAGTTTATTAGTTTAAAGAACGTATAAAGTGCTAATTTTAAAAACAGAGCCTGATGCTATAAAAGGGATATTTTTCTGAACACTTTACTATTAGTTTATTGTCATATGTCATGGGTTAATAAATATACTTTCTTTCAATTACATTTTGTGCTATGCAAAAGGCATTTGTTTATAGGCCCGCCTATCTGAGTTGGTCTGGGCTCTAAACACGAAATTCCCAACATTAAAATAACTTTATCGCCGTTCCTTACCTGTCTACAAGACTTTGTTCTCCATGCTCTGGTGGTGATGATTCGAGTAAACTGTCAAATTGTGCATTTATGCGATCCCTAATCCCACTCAGACGTCTTCTAAAATGATTAGGTACTCCAGACATCTTTGTTGATAAAGAGATTAATAATGATCTAATAATCGAAAAGCGCGCCAGACACTACATCCGGTGGTGCATCGGAAGCCATACCTTAAGATACAACTTTTTTCATTTTGTTTTATTTTTTGTTTTATTTGTTTTATTTTATTGAACAAAATTCATGTGCATTTACACTTCACATATACAGTGTTTACTTTGCAAAACAATTTTTGCCATCTTCGCGTTCTAGCAAACTGGATGCTCAGACTTGCGGTAGATTCCTCGTAACCATGAGAGGTGTGTCCATGTAGATGAGTGAATAAATCTGCATCTCAAGTGGCGTGTAGCGTAAACTTAACGTCGGTCGGCATGTGGCCTTATTTTAACGCGTGGTGGTGTCTGCAGTTAACTTATTGCCTGGTGGCGTTATGAAAACGGCGTTTTAATATTGATACGGCGGTGAAAAGTAGGCGAATTCTGAACCATTTGGCTTGTTATGTCCTGCCGCCGCCGGTTCATATATGCATCTAACCTCCTAACTACGCAGCAGATTCGTTCTGAACTAATCTCTTCCCGAATAGTCCCTCCCTAACATTTTCGTCTAGTTTTTATTCGTTGAGGAGTATGTCAATAGATTTACGTCATAGTTTTTGTCATTCAAAAAGAGTTTTCGTCTCGTTGACGACAATTATGACAAAAATTATTCGTCAACGAAATTAACACTGCTGCAGTCACTCTGGAGAAACTGTGCCTATGGGGGGTGGATCGTGCCACGGATTACCTGCTGAAGGAGACACTAGTGTACTTTTTACGTGTGTGAAGGAGTATGTCGCAGCACAGACGCGTGACACTAACGCCTGAGACTAGCTGTTTCTCAATACCAAGTAAGCAAAGTTCGGACTTGCTTCGCAAGTTCGACTCGGGAGTGTGAACTCCTGAGGACGGAAGAACACAAGTCCGGCAATTCTGCAAATGGAACAGCAGCATACTTGATAACTGGCCTAAGTTATCTACACTGTATTACAAGAGGACGAAATACGATATCAAAGACCACTGCCTCTTTTTGTTTTCATCATATTAATAGCGCAAAAGTGTAGTTCAGGGAACGCACATACATTACAGTGAAACGAAATATTATATCAAACAGCCTTGCCTCTTTTCTGTTTCATTTAAAATATTAATAGCCTCAAAAATGTGGTTCATGCAAGGCATACACACATTACAATAAAACGAAATGATATCAAACACCACTGCCTTTTTGTTTTCTTCAAAATATAAAACACAACCCTTTTCGTTTTCATTTTAAAAACAAATTATAGACCTTTTTCCTGAATAACTGATGAGCGGTGCCATGATGGATTCTAACTTCCGTTCGGGTGCTCTCGTGTTCCGGTCTCCATAGAAATCCGTTAAAACGGGGTAAAAAAAAAGATAGACTGAATTGAAACTTTTTCAATATAACTACATATAAAAATGTGTGGAGGGTTGCTGTGCTGTTGTTGGCTGCCACAGTAACGGCAGTAAGTGAAGGAATTCCTTTAAAGTACTTGTTTTGCGTATCAGAAAATCTGTATTGTCAGGCACTGTATACATGGCTTGCAGCGCTTAAGTTAAAATACTGAGTATGAAATAATAATATATGTTAAAATAATGTTTGCTCTTATCATTCTGTGTACAAAATCCCATGAACTTCACCCCGATCGGGAGCTGTATGTGCACTCATCCGTTTTCAATGCAGTTTAACCTCGCGTCGCTTCTGTCATCTTCCCACTCATTGATCTATGACTGGTCCTTTATTGCAAAACGACGGTCATTGCGACACTGTAAAGTGATGAAACAATGGCGCCACATGATTTTTAAATGACTTTCATAGGTATCACATTATATTATCGGCTCTGAAAATATGTAAATGTGACTAGAAACCGGAAATGTAAAGCACCGTTCTAATCGGGGGAGACTTCCGCGTTCAGAAAAAAATGGAAAATATGTCAGAGTGACGTAGTTCTGCGCAGGCCGCTCCCACGATAGTTGATTGACAAGCCCGTCTTACCTTAGACCCGCCCTGAGTGAGCTGAAACAGTCCAACCGCCGTTGAATCGACTCCGGTGCAGGGGAGTTCTCAAGGACAGCAACACTATAAAAATATGGTCTTTTACTTTTGGTGTAGATTAAACTACTCAACTGTATATGAAGTAGGCAACTTTAAATTTAATAACCTTGAAATATATTTAGAAGAAAAATGCAACATACACATTAGTGCAGCAATATTAATGCAAAACCATCCTGAGGTTTTTTGTTTTTTTGTTTTTTTCCCTTTAACTAAGGTTTTAAATGTGACTAGTAGTTTCTCCCCAATGTGGTATTAGTAGTTACTAAAGTAGTTCACTAAAGTATTTCAATATTTCTTCTACTAATTACTTTGGCATAGCTCTAAACAATTTCTCTTTTCCTTCTTTCCCTAAATCAGACCAGACCCCTGTACTGCAGTATAAAGCTGAATGTGAACAGTGCTGGACAGGTTTTGTAATGCTTTTGGGCTGAGCAGGGAGGCCCCTGACAGTGCTGCTGGATCTGTTGAACACTGAATGACAATACGGATGGGGTGCTACAATCCAGACCTTGCGTTTCTTTTCTATATTGCCAGTGGTACATCACACAGAGTGGTCTCCAGAGTGTTTGACATGCCACTGTCCACCACATTGTCCTCCAAGTCGCTGAGGAGTAATTCAACTCCTGAAAACCACAGAACACATGGAGGCAGGGCTGGGCTTAAAATTGATGTCGTTTTTCTGATGTTAAACCTAAGTTATGTTGTAAATAGTTGTAAAAAGTACTTTCAGTAATGTATAGAACAATTTGCTTTAATGTGTAAAACAATTTATTAACAGGACAAAAAAATAAACGAATAGAAGAATGTTTTGTGAAAAAAAATTATAAGCTGCATTAAAAAATGTAACAATGTAGATAATTCTCTTTTATTTACATGTGAATATGCAAAAAAAAAAAATGTACAGAAAGTACTCATTTACAAATAAATTACACTGCAAAAATGAATAACGTATACAACTTATTTCATTTTTAAATAACATAAAAAAAATAAACTACAGATTATAAACTAATTTATTTGTTAACCATTCTCTTCCATTTGGGACAGGGTCATGCTTACGTGTGCCAAAAAACTCTCGCGACGGCGAGGCGGCTGTCGGATTGCGCAGTTGGGCACAGTTGCTTTCCACTGACTGCGCTGATCAAAAGCATGATGGGAAACGACTTGCTGACGACACAGCTTAATGCTCATTGGTTCAGACAACCATGATATTGGTTCTCTTCTAAATTGATTTATTTTTTTTTATCTGATTTCATGTGATTATGTATTTAAATTATGCATTAATATTCCCAAACACAATGAAGTGTGATCTCTGTGTGAGATATGTGACTGTTGTTATATTTCTATAAAAATCTAAAATGCATGGTTGAATTAAAATAAAAATGGATGATAAATACACCTTTAGTATGGAATTAAATAGCAATAGCACTTTGAGTGTCTTGTTCATCATATTTATTTTCATATAAAGTAACAGAACTGAAATTATATCATGTTTATCAGCAGCACAGCACATGAGTGAGAATAATGTGAAATCCGCCTTTGATCTCGTATATGTTCTTCTTCGAGAGGTCAGAACTGTTCGTCTTGAACAGCTCTTATTTCACTCCTCCCCTCATTGCAGCCGCCTACTCTCACCTACATTTCAGGCGAGGCGAGGCGTGGCGCATCTCAAACAAGCCTATCGGGACAGCTTTCTCGCGCCGCTGTGACGCAATCGCACACTAAATAAGCACTTTGGAGTCCGTGCACTTCAGTTTGGGACACAGCTGCAGTCTGTGTTCTTTTGACTTTATTTTGTAGTAAGTAACGAATATGCTTGGGGGAAATGTATCTGAGTAAAAGTATACATTTTAATTAGGAAATGTAGTGGATTAAAGGTGAAAGTTGGCGGAAATATAAAAACTCAAGTAAAGTACAGATACTCCCAAAAATACTGAACAAAGTATTATTACTTCGTTACATTACCTGATGTTCTGGTCGGCACATAGGTGTGTTTTATGTGTTACATAAATTATTTCATGAAGAATGACAGATTGGAGATGCTTTTTCTGTGTGTTGTAGGCTGTTTTTCAGTGGCGTTTTAAAAGTGGTGGGGATGAAACTGTCTTAAAAAAAAAACTTTCTCTTGATCTTTGTTATATCATCCTTGAAAACATGCCTTGGCCTGTCAGAGGGGTGGTTTCGTGGAGAATGCATGCAGAACATATCAATTAAATCTATGTGATTGTTTTCTCTCATTTATTTAAATATAGAAGTCCAGTCTGCTGGAAATGGTCTTGCAGCCCTGCAGGGAGAAGACGCGTTCCTCTTTAGGGAAATAGTTTAGGTCACGGGCCATCTTTATAACAACCTTTTTATTTGGGACATGACCCTTTCTGGCCATCTCACTCCAACCACACTGAATGATGTGCTTGTACTCCAGAGGAAGGAATGGCACAAAGTAATCCACCAGATTCTTATCGATTAAGCTAGTGTGCCAGAGACCACCTGTGAAAAGAGAGAAGAATGTGCAGTTATAAAAGGTTAAACAAATGTGGGATTTTCAACTCGCTATGCTATACCTCAGAAAATGGACATAGCTGTAAAATCTGAGGCCAGTTGACTAACCTGTAAAGTCTAAGCCTTCTATGCAGCGGACCACTGATTGAATGAGCCATATCTGAAACTATTCATCTGACCAGTGTACTATCATTTATTCATTTAATGACCTTTGTTATGTTGCCTGGCAAATAACAGTGAGACTATGGCTACGTTCACATTGTCAGTTTTTGGGATTGACAACTGCATTTATTTACAGGTGTGAGTCTCGTAATGTCTCATTCACACAGCAGCTTAAAGTTGCGTTTGGAATTCTGTCTGTATGAACGTGCAACGGGACTCAAGCCTGTATTCCTTATCAGTAACCATAGCGACAGTGACCAAAGTAAAATCAAAGATGGTGACGTCCAGTGGAAAACTGACTGGATCTAAAACTTTCAGATGACACGCTGCTCATTTCTCCGTCACTGTAAGTTACCGAAAACACACATGAAAACACGCAATACACACTTTTGTGTGGCAGAGTGGCTCTCTCGCTGTGTATGACGTGACAGACAACTAGTTGTCCAGTCCTGTTCCGTTCACACAGCGCATGTGTTCCGAATGAGGTTGTGAGTCCTGAAAATTTTCAAGGTGTGAGTTCGGTTACAGAATGCGTTTGTCACGCCTGTAAATAACCAAACTGTGTGTGAACATAACCGTATTAAGGAGTCAAATACAGGATTGACAACCGTATTCTGCTGATGTGTGAACGTGGCCTATGACTAACATGTTAACAATAACATGCCTTTTTCTTTTTTAAATGTGATTATTTAATTTATAATAAAAATTAGTGTTGTATATCATATTGCAACTGTTCGCATTTCATAAAAACACTGGTTACTCAAGACATGTAACATACTGTTTTTGTTGTTGAAAACAGATAGTGACAATGCTGTCTCTAGATGCTTCAGATGGATCTGGAATCGTTCTTTTCCAAGCTTCCAGAAATCCAGAGCCACCTGAACGATCTTCTCACCCCCGGCATTGCTGTAAAAACAAAAACAACTGGTTTACTGAGGCTGTTTAGTTGAAATGAAGAAGGGTCCTCTGAAAAAAAGAAAGGAAATAAATAGATTTATTTGAAAAAAATAAGTTTTTGGCGACATTGCCCAGCCCTACAGCTGCCATCATTCAAACATTAATTAATTAATTATTATTTTAATTAAAATTATTCATTAAAATATTACACATTTACAAACTAAAATGAAGCTCATTGCTTCTTGCTCTCATCCAGTTTTCTGTGCCGATGACACTGACCTGAGGAAGATGAAGATGGCCTGTCTGTATGACACTCCGTCCAGGTTATTGTAGAAATCCAGGTAAGGTTTAATACTGTCGATCAGCCCAGGATGCATTTTATCCATTTCATCAAATATAAACATTGAACGTGGGCAGATGGAAACATTTCCTCGTATCCACTCCAGTAACTGCGTCTAAACACATGCAAATGTACAAATATGACAGTGAAGGGAAAAGATTAATATATTAAAACTAGGGATGCACTTACACTACTTTTTCCATAACTGGCTGATACCAACACTTTTATTTTTGGTACTTGCCGATACCAAGTACCGATAGCCGACAGGCTACCTGTATTTTCATTGCATATGGAATTTAAAAAAAAAATACTGGGTACAGAAACCAAAAGAATATGTATAATGTTAATTGACTTATAGTTTATTTAGCAAATAGGTATTTCCTTAAATTATTTACACATAAGCACATAAGTTATGCAGGCGTGAATATTGAATGTTTAACATTAATTACATAAATATACTTCATAGGCATCCTTGATCTCTATAGAGATACTGTATATATTATAATAACTCCATTCTGCTCTCTCTTGTTCTGTTGTCTGTGTTTCTTTGTCTGAACACAGCACTGTTTACACGCTTTGTGGTATTGGGGCATTTTAAAGAGTAGGCCTACAAGTACAAGAGCGCAGTATCGGGCCCTGTATGTACTATAATTACATCTGTGTCTTTAAGACGAGGGAGCAGGACTGATTTAAAACCAGCGTGTGACTGATTTAATTCAGTAGAATATGCTTCCTCTGACAAGAGATCAGATAACTTAAGAAACAGATACATAACAGGCCTGATACCCGGTATTGGTGCATCCCTAATTAAAACATAGGCCTACTTTTATTAATTTTGGTGGAACAAAATACATGTCATTTTCATGTTTTTGCATATTGTCCATATACTAACTGTATAAACACATTACCTTGTATTTGTTAATGTGAGCCTCGTGAGGAAAGTGTGCTGTCGCTGTAAACAGATGAACGAAGTTGCTCGTCATCCCTTTCTGGTAAATATTTTCTGCTATAAGCTGGCTCGCGAAGTTCTTCCCGGTCCCGGTCCAGCCGTGGAGGGACAGAACCAGAGGTTTCTTTGGGTTAATGTTGTTCATGAAGCCTGTGACGGCTTTCAGGATGACCTTAGCAGCAACCTGCTGCCCAAAAAGCTTTTTTTTGAGGTCATACTTCAGTCCTATGGAAGAAAGGACAGATTTACAGCAACTATGTTTTGGCATGCTGTACTGTACATTCCAGCAACATCCAATTGGTAGGATTGTCCAGTGCATAGTTTCAAACAACAATCTTTTAGTTAACAGCTGTTCTCATAGTGACACATTCTAGCAATGTCTACTGGTAATATAGATGCAATAAATACATCTACAGTTATATAAATGTATATTGCAATGCACATGTGCAAAATAAACAATACATAAATGCATAATGCACTGGGGAAATACATTTATTTATTATTACCTTTATTTCTGTATTCAGTTATATAGTCAAACAGTTGCTGGTGCCCATTGATTCCATAGTTTTCCATACTATTGAAGTCAGTGGAAACTGTAACTGTAACAGTAACTGTGGGGTTACTGTTTGGAAACTCGTACAGGTTTTGAACAACTTAGGCAAACTATCCCTTTAATTTTAGTGATGGAAATCGATGGAATTTCGGACAGTTTATATCAGTGATCTCAAACTCAATTCCTGGAGGGCCACAGCTCTGCAGAGTTTAGCTCCAATCAGCTCCAATCAGCTCCAAATCACACCAGCTTGGAAGTTTCTAGTTATCCTGAAGACCTAGATTATCTGGACCAGGTGTGTTTGATTAAGGTTGGAGCTAAACTGTGCAGAGCTGTGGCCCTCCAGGAATTGAGTTTGAGACCAATGGTTTAAATGAACTGGTTAAAAAAAAAAAAGATTCAGCCTAGTGTGTTAACACAATCACACAATGATGTGAAATGCATATGTTTTACATGGCTAAAGCATATAAAGTAAAAAAAAAAAAAAAAAAAATTATTAAACTCAACTTTTTACATAAACCAAAGCACAAAAAACATATTTTCCTTTTAGATGCTTGGTTCATGCATGGTCGACTCGAGAAACAACCTCAAACCTACGATTATAACTAAGCTCCATCAAATTACAATTAAATTATATTATATATACATGCATACATATATAAGTGAATAAACATGTCCAAAGTTACTGAGGTGGACGTCACATGGCAACACTACTCTGCACACTGATCAGCCAATAGGTGTCATAAGTCATAAAAAATAACTGCATAAATAATTAACTAGCCTAAATAATTACATAAATGTTCAAAGAATAAGTGTAATTATCATTTTTATTTTCATTTTAATAAATACATTAGTAAATTGATAAATTTTTGACTAAATTGTATCAAATTTATTTATCCTTTATTTTGTGAAGTATGAGCTTTTAATCATTTACATTTCCTCATTTGTGTATTTATTTTGTTTAATAATGTTGCAGGTTTCGTTTTGCATATAAAACTGTAGTCTGATCAAATCCACAAGAACTTCTTTTACCAGTTTTATTAAAGTTGATCCAGTTCCCATTACAGACTTCCTTACTCCAATAGAAATGCCAGTATGTTGCACCCAGAGCAGCAAGTCCTGCACCCACAAGTAATAGGGTGACCTGAGGGGGCATCCGGGCAGTCATTTTACTAAATAAATCAGATACAAAAAGCAGGCTCCAACTCAGCCTCCACTTCCTTGTCACACGATCTTCCTGAAGTTTGAACCTTTCTTCACGGGTGATTGTAGAGATGTGTGAGATTGACCAATGAAATAAGCTGCAAAGTGGGCCCAAAACGTGCCCTACACATTTGGGGCACGTTCAAACTCAAACATTTTTCTGAAAACGACATGTTTCCTGGAAATGGTGTGCAATGTCTTGGTTACGTATGTAACCTTGGTTCCCTGAATAGGGAACAAGATGCTGCGATGGCGTCATTGCTATGGGTGTGGAGAAGGGTCTAGCTGCGGACATGCACTTGCATTTTCAGACTTGCACTCTCAGGCACCTGCACTTCCGCAAGTGACATCTTTTGCAGTCTTTTTTATTTTATATTTTATTTTATTTTATTTATTATTTTTTAAATTGAATCTCTCAACATTTTACACGAGTATCCAGGTGGTGAAGACAAGAAAAAAGAAACTAAATTACAATGCCACTTGCAATCGCTGCTTGCACTCTTCGCTACCTCCGACTTCACTTGCAATACACACAAATCGTGCGTGTTGCCAATGGAGACAAGACGCTGTGGTGGTTAAACGATTAAAACTAATTTAGTACTACAACATACAGGGTCCTGCAAGTCATCTGTAAGAGAAAAAGACAAGACCCACAAATCCGTGGCCACAGAACAGCAGAATATGAACGCAATGTGCAAATATCTCATTAAGTGCTTTTAAACCTCCCGTAGAAAACCATAAACACTTAATATGGCTTAATGTGTTAAGATAGTGCTATTAAAAGATCAAATTCGATATATAGTTTATTAATTTAATGTACTATAAGGCAAGCATATGGCCATGAACACAACGAGCAAACTTTCACTTTTCCTCCCATAAAGCAAATGTGGCATAATAATGGACTAAGATGATAAAGACCAAATTCATTATTTCTTATTGTTGATGCAAACTATACAGACCATATGAACGTGCATTAAGAAATGCATTAAGTGATATTAAACGGACCAACTTCAATTATAAATAAAACACGTAATATAGCTTAATGGACAAAGACAATGATATAAAAGGGCTGTAGACAGTTTATTCTAAATGGGAAAATGCAAAACTTTGCGCATTGTGTTTATTCTGGGCTCACCTGCTTATCTGTACATATTGTGACGGGTGTCCCGAGCACTCATCAGCGTCGCCCTGGAAACCAATGAGGATCACCTGCACGTCCTCGTCACGGGCTGGCTGGGCGCACCTGAGGCTCGTCACGGCAGGGCTTGATAAGCCGTCGCAACACACACACAGGGGAGACATGTCTCCAAAAGACTCCATGCTAACCCTTGATCTGTATGTATTCGTATATGTCTTGTATAGCACACGAGTACGGCACGGAGGATCACCACTGGAAAGCACAAGCACCGATCTCACGAGGAGCATGGAGCACCAACCCACGTCACAGAAACAAGTCTGCCCCCTACAACCCTTCAATAAACTCACCCCCCGGGGCATTTATTGACTTCCCCTTGTCGTGTGATTCTTCACCCCGTTACAATATTATGTTTTAATAATGAAGAGGCGCATACTGAGTTTGGTCTTTATAATCTTAGTCCGTTATGCCACATTATGCAAAGTTTTGCGGTATGGGAGGAAAACACTATATGTACATTATATTAATAAACTGTATATTGAATTTGATCTTTTAATGGCACTATCTTAACACATTAAGCCCGTTTATGGTTTTCTACGGGAGGTTTAAAATTCTGCTGTTCTGTGGCTATGGATTTGTGGGTCTTGTCTTTTTCTCCTACAGATGACTTGCAGGACCCTGTATGTTATGATATTAAATTAGGTTTAATCGTTTAACCACCACAGCGTCTTGTCTCCATTGGCAACACGCACGATTTGTGTGGATTGCAAGTGATATTGCAGGTAGCAAAGAGTGCAAGCAGTGATTGCAAGTGACATTGTAATTTAGTTTCTTTTTTCTTGTCTTCACCTGTCTACTTGTGTAAAATGCCTCACCACACGCCTCATAGGCCAGAGATATAGACTTAAACGGCTCAAATGTATGGCCTCCCAGGCCTTCCAAACGAAAAATAAGTCCCAAAAAGGAATCTGTGCCAGGCGGAAAGGCCTAAGCCGTCTCGTCCCAGCCTGAAACGGGAAACCAGAGGGTGACATCCCGCTGAAACACCTCTTATGGGTAATGCTCAGCAGATATGGCAGCCACATAAACCTTAAGAGTGGCAGGGCCCTACAGGGCAATGAACTGGGTCCAGATTGCGTTGCTTACACCAGGAAGCAAAAAGCTTCCACTTAAGGGCATACAGCATCTCGTGGAGGGAGCCCTAGATTTAAGAATAGTGTCGGTAATCTCTGCCGAGAGATGGGAACACATTACAACTCCACTCAGGGGCCACACCCATTAGTTCCAGAAATCCAGATGTGGATGTCCAAATCGAGTCAGCAGGTCGTGTCTGAGGGGAACCTCCCAAGGGGGTCGGCTAACAGACTGACCAATTCTGAGAACCACATCTGACTCTGACCACCCTTAATCTGAACAGAATCGTTTGGGAGCAAACGGGAAGGCATAAAGATGGTCCTGGGCCATTCTTGGGCTAGAGCGTCCACACCCAGAGGTGACGGAGGAGACAAGGAAACCAGAGCGGGCAATGCGTATGCTCTAAGCCAGGGTTCCTCAATTAGTTTTCGCCGAGGGCCGAATTCTGCCAACAATACCAAGCCAAGGGCCACTGACTTCACCCCAATCCAGAAGGGGGCGCCCGCGGTAATGCAATGCTGTTTGATATGTTCAGAATGCCTATGTCCTGGGCATTCTGAACAGGGGCGCAGTCCTTTTGTTGTAGGGGAACCCACTCTACGGAGAATGGCGCCTCCACCCTCAGATAGCAGAACTGCTATGAAAGAGGTTTGGTCAGGCAGACGTTGATCTCTTCGCTATGTTCTTTTCGCTATGGGATGAGGACGTCCCCCCCTTCGGTGTGGACGCACTAGCCCACCCATGGTCCAATGTGCTGCTCTACTTTTTTCCTCTGCTCGGTCTAATAACTCCTGTTCAGGTTGAAAGAACAGAGTTTTACTATGATTTTGATAGCACCCAGGTGACCCAAAGCTCCATGGCTGGCAGAGATAATCCCTTATCTGTATCCCATTACGCACAGACATCCTGTCCCAAGCGAATGGGGAAATCCACCACCCTCACCTGGACTGGGTGGTTTCTGGACCTGGCCCATGAGAAGGCAAACTTAAACATTGGGGCTCCCCCCACGTATTATTGCTACTATTCAGAAGGCTGGAGCCACTTCTGCATGCTCCCTTTATGATTGCAAGTGGCATGTGTTTTAGGAGTGGTGCGAGGGGTACTAGCTAATATCATATCAGTGCTCAGTCACTGATGTTTTGGGCTATTAGTGGCTATCGCTGCATGCCATGTTGGGTTTGATGGGACTACGGTGGGGCAACACGCCCTAATTTTTTCCCTTCCAATCACTAGAAGGTTAGTTCCAGAATGGGAACTCTCCATAGTGCTGGATGCCCTGTCTCAACAGCCCTTTGAGCCCCAGGGAGATATCTCCTGTAAGCTTCTGTCTTTCAAGAGAGCTCTGCTCCTGGCCTTGGCTTCCGCCAAATGTGTCAGTGATTTGCGCGCACTCTCTGTTCATCCCTTGTGCACTAATTCTCTCACAGCGGCGATAGGTTTTTCTCAGGCCTAACCCAGCCTTTATGCCAGAATGCTTCCCAGCTTTCACTTGTAAAGTGTTTGAGCTTCTACCTTTCACTCTCCTCCTTTTTCCTCTGTGGAGGATCAGAGGCTAAATGCTTTATGTCCTGTTGTGCAGGGACCAGCCGACAGGACCAGCCCTTTCAGGAGGAGTGATCAGCTCTTCATTTCTTGGGCCCCCTGAACATGGGGAAGCCCATTTCTAAGCAATGCCTCTCTCATTGGCTCGTGGAAGCCATCTCTCTGGCATATGAATCTAATGGAGTGCAGCCATGTGGGCCTCAGAGTGCAATTCTCTAGGGCAATAGCGGCCTTGGGGGCTCTGTTTAAAGAGGTTTCCTTGCAGGACATTTGTGCCACTGCAAGCTGGGCCTCTCCACACCCATTTGTCAAATACTACCGGCTTGATGTTACCCACACCCCGGTAGCTTTTTGTTGTGGGCTCTTTGTAGCCTTGTGCCCTTAGACCCTTTAAACCTTTTTAAGCCTGGGTTGTCCAGTCCGGCTTATTCATCTCATTAAGCAGGTCATCTGTAGTCTTCCCTGACACATTATTATACATTTATATATACATGTCAATATATTCATATGTATATTTCTATAATATATGCCTTTGGCATTATGTGTGTTGTCAGGTTTTGTATGCATGTTACCACATGTCATTTCTTACATGGCCGGTATTGCCTTCTGTGGGGTCAGATACTTGGTGACGTGTCAAGCACCGCCTTGCCAGGTGACTGTCCTGTGGCTTAAAGGGCCTTGCTGTGAGTATACTGTCCATATCTCCTATGTGGATC
This sequence comes from Onychostoma macrolepis, assembly GCF_012432095.1. NCBI lineage: Eukaryota > Metazoa > Chordata > Actinopteri > Cypriniformes > Cyprinidae > Onychostoma > Onychostoma macrolepis. The sequence continues at coordinate 27,189,591 of NC_081175.1, forward strand.
TCGAATACGGAGAGGTCAGGCATGGATGCCCTTCCCATAGGTGGATCTCTCCACTCAATGTTTCAGAGAACCTGGGTTACCAGCAGTAACCTATTACTGTGCACAACAAAACATCTGCTGCAGGACTCCTCAGAGACCGCACCTAATAACGGTACACAAACAAGAGTTGAAAGCGTAAGCACCAATTTAAATGAACGTGCCTGCATTTGTTAAGTTAAGTTAAGTTAAGTCGTGACGTATTGTCAAGTATGGTGACCCATACTCGAAATGGTGCTCTGCATTTAACCCATCCAAGTGCACACACACAGCAGTGAGTAGTGAACAATGCACACACACACACAGTGAACACACACCCGGAGCGGTGGGCAGCCTTGCTCCAGCACCCGGGGAGCAATTAGGGGTTTGGTGCCTTGCTCAAGGGCGCCTTAGTCATGGTATCGAAGGTTACAAGCCCGACTCCCTAACCATTAGGCCACGACTACCCCGTAGTGCAGAACTTGTGAGTAGAGAGAGAGAGAGATCCGTCTGTTCACTCTATACATACCGGAATATTCATTGTGTCCGCCTTAGAGGAGTAAACTGCTCTATATAAATAGATGGCTTAGAACACAACAATCTCTTTCCGATGGGCAACAGAGGATTCGCTTCCTAGAGGAATTAAAATCTGATGAAATAGCGCGCAGCACGCAGATATGAGCATACGTGACGTATGCTCAGGGCGGTGCTAAGAGCTATTGGCCAATGAATTGGCGTGATGGTATCCACAAGTTTCTGGGGGGCGCTACTGTAAAAAAGAACGTGGGTAAAACTTCCGATGAGGCGGCGGAAGTAGTATACCAATGGTATTTTTTGTGCTAATTAGCGAAGAGGCTAAGTGTTTTTTCGGGTTTTTTCTACTGTTGGGCAAGTGCGAGCCATTACACACTTTTGAGTGCGTAGTAGAAGAGTAGGCAAGCTTTGGGACATACTATCACGTCACACAACTGCGTCTTTAACGGACCGCTCTGTCGCATCTGTTACACGCAGCCTGTGACTGTAAACTGGCTTGTCAATCATCTTGTCACAGTTAACATCCTCCACATTTCATTTCATTTAACTTCCTGCCATATTAGAGAGAAAAGAAGTAGCTTGTTGATCTGCCAGTCTTTCGTGCCTAGAACTCTGCTCATATTTTCTGCATAATGATTCATTTAAAAGTAACGACCAAATGGATGTTTATAAAAGTTCACATTGCTGTTGTGGATGAAATATAACACAGATAACAATAAAAAAATTTTTTTTACCAGGTAAATGTTGATTATTAGTAACTCAAACCCCTTTTTGCAAACCTCTCTACCTAATAGTCCATTGTTTGTAGTTTTTCTAACGCGTTTTATACGTGTTTGTAGTTCTGGACCGAATCCTTCCCAAAGCGCAATGGATTGTGGGCAATTTTAGCCATTAGAGTGTGCACGGATCCACACTTCAAAAATCGACCTGAAATAGTAGACCATCCGGGGACTTTTGGCATACTCTTTTCAACCTACTATCACTTATTGTAATCTCACATACTATTTAGGATGGATAGTATGAACATTGGGACACAGGGCGACAGTCCCGCTTGTTTACTTCGAACCGGAAGACACACCCACTTTTGGCGCAAGGCCTCATGGGGCGTAGGAAACTTGTGGATAAGGGCTTCAGACATTCCTCAAACCAGAGGTGTTCCCATAGTGATGATGCCATCGCAGCATTGAAGTGGACCTACACTGAAAAAAATAAGAAGTTAAATTTACTTAATTTTTCTTTTGCAAGTTTTTGCACGAATATTTTTAAAGTAAAATTTAAATAAGGAATTAAGTAAAATCTACTTAACTAAGTTATCTAAAATTAGTAAGTAGGGGGGCAAACATCGCTACGCTGTTTTGTTGTCATGCCATCACGTGACCCAGCGGCTCGAGCGCAAGCGGATACAGCGCGAGATGGAACGGCAGAACTCCGAGCTACAGAAGAAATGAGGGGGAGGAAGGAAATCCTTCACATAGTGCATATTGTATATAATTGTATACCGAATTTGTCATTTTTATGCAGTATCACTGTAAGGTGTATAGTATACTGAGTTTGGCCTTTTAATATTATTTCTTAATGCATTTAGCCACTTTAAATGTTTTCATTATAACGGTTTTCTATGGGAGTAAAATGCTTAACATGTAATTTAGCATGTTTGCATATATATTCTGGGCTCAGCTGCTTGCCACATATTATATTTTATTAACAAACTGTATACCGAATTTAGTCTATTGATTTATTTGGTCTTTAGCACTGTCTTCCTCCATTGCACCATATTAAATGTTTTTATATTGCAATGAGAGAAAATGAAATTCAGTGTGTTGCATTCATGTTCTGGGTTCATCTGCTTACCTGTACATACACCGAATTTGTCCTTTTCCAATCACAGTTTTTTACTGCAGTAATAACAAGCAAATATTACAGTATGTATAAAACAAAGAGAAAATACAGTACGGACATAACATCCAAAAATCCTTTCAATACTAAACGAGTTACGGTTTAATAGGCCTAGTTCTTTTTCGTATCACTGTCTTCATTCAATAAGCCACTTAAGTTAAACTTTTCTTTATAATGGTTTTCTATGGGAGGAAAATGCATAATGTGAAAACTTTGAGAGTTGCTTTCATATTCTGGACATATGCTAACTTGTAGGCCTATATCTAGTTTGCAACATTAATAAGGTGTATACTGAGTTTTGTCTTTTAATATTACGTTCTTAATTTATTAAGCCACGTTAATTATTTTTATAACTCTTTTCTATGGGAGGAAATACTTAACATGAAACTGTGCATTGATTTCATGTTCTGGGCTCCTCTGCTTGCAAAGTCCTTTTAGAAAGGCAAATAATATCCACGTAGCTTTAAAGTAAATGCAATAAACATAAAAATAAATTCACAAGAGCAAGTATATTGTTTGCACATGTTTATTTACATTAAAGGCAAAATAACTGAAATAATAAGAGCACAAGTATAGATCTGGAACTTCTTTAAGTCTGTCTAAATATCATGTAATAATTGCAATGTCTTCTGGTCCATATCCTTTCCTTAGGAAGGAGTGCTAGACACTGAGTAATGTAACATAATAATACTATACATATTTATATATTTTGATATTGTATTGTGGAGTGACACTTTCATACATTTTTCTGTACTCCTCTGATTATATAATGGTAAATATTACAATAGCATGGCACAACAACAGTGATCAGCAATAATGATAAGCCTGTCATATTTGTCATATAGATCATAACACAGTCTCAGCGGTAAGAAGTGGATTATACTTCACCTGAAATGTTTGTCTTTTCATCCTGAAATGCGAGGCAAATGTTGGATCACAATAATGAGGAACCACAGTTTGCACAAATCCCTTCACTCGATTGGGATGTTCTCTTTTATTCGGGACGGAAAGGGCAGTGACTGTAACATCGAGCATATTTTGCAGTATTATACATGTATTTATACCGATTTCATCAGGCTCCAAAAATTATTTAAAAAGGACACAAATAATGCACCACCGTTTCTGTTTAAAAAACATTTTGCAACGTTTTGTCGGGGCTGAACACAGCCCTTGGTATCATAGAAACAACAAGAGTAAGATACACTTGGACTTAAAACAGTAAAACTGAAACTCAGTGTCCTAGTGATGCAAGCTGAAACAGCTAAAGAGTCAAGGACATGTTTAATTGCATATTTATAATTTGCATTTCAGTAAATTAATGTTTTTTTTAGTAACAATAAAACATGCACTGTGCATAAATGTAAAAAATAATTTGTGGAATCCATTTAAAGCTGCTTTGATTCTAAGAGGGAGATACATTTAGTAGCTATATATATCACCAAAAACTATAACTTTTCTCTGTGTATCATCAATGGTTGTAAATGACAATGACAAATGACAAGAGGGGCCTACTTTCTCTAAAAAAATCATGCAATCTGCCTTTGATTGCAACTAATGATGAACTCTATCATATCAACACCTGCGACTGTACTGCATTTTGAATGCTTTCTTTAGCAAGTTGCCAAAATATTACTATTCTTCATTCATAATTCAATTGATAGCAAAGAACCAGGAAATACATTATTTTATAGTGGCTGGGATGAATAGAGAAATCAAGAATCAAGAAACAATTTTTTGCTTATTCATTATGTAAACCAAACAAATCCCAAAGAACCAAACCATGACTGCTGGGTTTTAATGCATAAGCTAAAAGCTGTTCTTGATGAGTATGATATTCATGATAATTCCTCATAATTTATTTACTTATTTATTTAACAGGGACAATGCAGAATAATATGAAAGATGCTCTACTTACAGGCCTCTAGCCAATGGCTAATTTGCAGCCCCAGTCCCAGTCCCTGGTTAAGTCATACACATTATAATGTCTTAAATGAGTTACCGCTTTGAGTTGTAATTACTGCCTATGTACTCCAGGTGGCTCTAATGCCCACATATTCCGTAATGAACGTTTTCTGTTCTGCACTTTTAAAGATCCGAGGGCGTGAAAAAAGAAATCTAGAGATATAGGTATATAACACAGTGAAAGTAACAATTAATCTATAAATAATAATAACAACAACATCAACAAGCTACATGAAATATAAGTAAATATTAAGATATAATTAGATGTAATAAAGTATAGAGCAATAAAACAGTCATTTAAATAACCATAAATAATAATCATTTGGAACACATTTTAATGACACGAATTTAATCGTATTGAATTTTAAGACGTGCAGCTGACGCATGACGTCATTTCCGGTTCTGCCATTTTGCGGTTGCGGATCGGTCTCGAGCTGCTGCTGGTGCGTTTCTTACCGAATACCGATAATATAGTCTTAACATTAAACCCCAGTTAAACCGGCAAAATGTCAGATTTTGACAGCAACCCTTTCGCGGACCCGGACTTCAGCAACCCATTTCAGGTAATGTTATTTCAGCGGTGTTTTTATTACAATGATTCAGCGTACCGCTTTTTGTGTGTTTTTTACAGATAAAGTCAATACCTTTTCTAGTCATTTCGATTTCGTCCATATTAAATAAAGTCATTTAATCCTAATATCTTAAGTGAAAAAGACAGAACCTTTTTTAACCAGTCAGTTGTGTGTGAATGTCATTATTGGGTCTTTGTATTTGTTTGTTAGATTTCTTATTATTACTGGGTGTCTGAAGCGGATTATGTGCCTAGTTTTATGTTATTAGTCAGTCCAATGCACTAAAAATTACATTTGACCACATCAACATATTTTCTTTAATGGCTTTGTTATAATTATTAAGACAAATGAGGCTTTAATTCTGGGGTTGGTTTCTAACCTGGGCTTCGTTTGCCATGTTTTGGGTTGTATATTATATTTTTAGTGTGTGTTATCTAGTGAATTATCTGCTGTTATTGAAGCTATCAGTGTGTGAGATGAACATGATCCCGTTACAGTCTGTGTGCACGTTTACACAGAGCTGAATGGTGATGTTTATGGTCAGTAAAGAATGGTGTGTGTGTGTGTGTTTGGGCTGCTGGGATGGATGGATGGATGTAGGCCGCCCTGTTTTGATCAGTGATATGACTGTGTGTGTCTGCGGCTTGGGTCAGCTGAGGGAATTAGATCCCTGACCGCCTGTTTCATTTTTTATTTTGTGCAGCTACACTGAGCCAAATGTGGAAGCATTTGTCGCCTGTGCACCTTGATGCACCAAAGCTGATGATTTGGTGAAGTAACACCGTTTTGTAATAAATTAATCCTATGAAGCCTACTCCATCATATATGATATTAATTTTTAGGCCTTTATATTACCAACATGATTAAAACTTTGCTGTTAAACCTGTTGCACCCAGTCTACTTCACACTCTAGCAAGCAAAAAGCCTTTTAATATAATTGTACAAACGTCCACCTTCAGCTCATACTTCATGTGTCTTTATGCTGAGAAATCGATGAATTTTTATAAAGCAAATGTAAGAATAACTTTGATATTGTTAGTAGTATTTCAAGATGAACACTTACTGGACTGAAGTTGATTATCTATCTTTTTTTTTTTTTTTTTTTAGAAAAATCTTCTTCAAATGTGAGTATCAAAAATTATCATAAGACTTTTGAGGAACATTTATTTGTTCATCTCTCAATCATTATTGTACTGAATTGCATTACAAGCTTTGATTAATGAAACTAAGCTTTTAAATATAATCTTAAAATATACTGTTGGGAAATACAGAGTGGCAAGTGATATTTATATGATTTTATGTAAGTCTTTCCTATACTCTTATAAGCATTTCATTGATTTACATTACAAGCAATCAGAATTTATAATTTTATGTCCAGATAAATATCAGCACCAAATTGCATATTTTTGCTCTGTTTGGGCCTCTGAATATAGTTGGTGTTTTTCCTCCATATTCTCACTATATCATACTGTTATAAACCATACAAAGCCAGATGTTTCAAATATGATACTTAACACAAAAACATATGCAAACTATGCAAATATATTTTGTCTAACGGTGCAATAAACTGTTCAATTTTTAAAAAAAAGGACTATTATTTCATATGTCAGGCTTCACAGGTTAATACACAAAGGCCATCTGCCTTGAGTTTTTCCTCCTTTGTTTTCCTCTCTCTTGTAGTCTCTGGGGAGAGTCTGTATATTTGACATTACAGGTGTTGTAGACTCACAGGTGGGATCGGACCCATCTTGGAGGTGCAGGGGGACAAATGCAAATTCATGCACAGCAGATTGTGGCCTTTGTTCGGCCAGATAGGACATGATCATTTAGACCTCTTAGAGTAAGAAGCTTTGCTTTTGATCACCCAGGTCTCTCTCTTTTGCTCATTTCTAATATCAAACCACCCACGTTTATATACACACACACACACACACACACACACACACACACACACACACACACACACACACACATATCATAGCCTAATCATCAGCAGCAGCAGTTTTCCTTCTCAGAAGTGTTTCTATTAAAGCATACCTCTTAAGCCATCACTAAACTCAACTGGTCAGACGAGGTATTTCGTTAAGTGATCAGCAGTAATGTTATGCGGTCCGTCATGGAGTTGCCGTGGTAACTCAACACTGTAGCCGACCGACTGTAGCGGCACGTCTCAATAATTAATGCGGCCTCCTGATTGCATTGTGTTTCTGACTTACGTCTTCAGTGTATATAGACCGTCTTGAGCTTGTAGATTCTTATTGTCTTGATTAATTTGCTGGTTTTGCTTCCAGACCTCAAAATAAAGCAGACATCAGCAAACACCTGACAATGCTGGGTTTGGTGTTTTCCAATCAGCATGCAGACAATGGCATCTCGGTTGAATGCTGTTATTTATGCTGCTGTTATGATGCCAGATGTTGGTGGAATTAGTTCAGAACATTTAAAAAGACATGTTTGATTTGTTATAGCCTTTACATAGTGACCGTTATATGAACTTTCAGGTGTATTGGCTAATTTATAAAGGCTTTGAACTTGGCTTATCCAGATTTTTGAGCTGGAAGAATTCATTTTCAACCTAGTATTTGCATATCAGGGGCTGTTTAGATTTAATTATCTTTCTATAATGAAGTAATTGTGAATATAATATATAGTATAGCCTCTCATGAAATTAAAAATCGGTCTGTATGTTTTTGATCTCATTGGGATTTCTTTTCTTTTTTACTTTTCTTTTTACAATTAAAAAAAAAAAAATGTTATGCACACGAGGCGTATGCCAAATTTCTGTAATTTTATCTGCGTAATCTCCACCCCTTTCTTACATTCGACTGCAAGCTTGTATTCATATCTCCCTCCATCCAGTTAACCACCAATGAATTGAACCATGTCCCTCCCCTACATTTTGGGCCCTATCATACACCCGGTGCAATGCGGCGCTAAACGCGACGCAAGTGTTTCTTGCTAGTTTCAGCCTGACGCAGTTATCATTTTCACATCCTGTGCCACGTTGTTTAAATAGCAAATGCATTTGCACTCATTTGTGCGCTCATGGGCGTGCTGGTCTGATAACGAGGTGTGTTCAGGCGTATTGTTGGTGCGTTTCTATTTTGAGGCAACTGAAATAGACTGCACCATTGACCAACTAAAACCTGGTCTAAAGTCAATGGCGCAGTATTTATTTATTTTTTGTTATTTAAAGAGCGTTAGTAATATGCACCTATAGGCAGGTCACGCGTGTACTCTCTTATTACACAAACAGGGATGCGCAGCAGCACACAAACATGTCAAATATAAAAAATTAAAGGATTACAATGTGAAAGATTATTATTGTGTAGGCTACATAAATATAAAAATGCCTACAAGCCATAATGGATAGTGTATGTATCAGAATGAGGCTATCTATTTGCTCGCGCACGAGCAGCTCCGTTTCCTCTCTGGAGACGCGTTCAGTTTTGTGCTTGCAAAGTCCTCCGTGTAAATAGCGAATCCGCCATGGCGCGAGTGCAGCTGGCTCTTAAAGGGAATGGGAGATGAGACTCTAATTGGTTTATTGCACTTTATGCCCAAAAACAAACCCATTACTCATTAAGAGAATAGGGACAACCCTTTTAGACCATGCGCCGGGCGCGCCGACTGTTTTTCCCATCCTTAAACTAGCAAAAGTGGATTCGGACACGCCCTAAGTGCACCTGCGCCGTGCGCTTTAGACCATTTGCTTAGATCGTTAAAAAAGGGCCCAATATCTTTTGCAATAATTGGTTTCATTTAGACATACGCAAAAATACGGAAGAAGTGCTCTGTCACTACTTTAAATCTCAACTTAAATTTAATAATAAATGTCATATTTCCATGAACAATAAACTGTTTTATAACAAATCAGGCATGTTATAAAATATAGCAGATTTAGTTGATGAATAATTCACCCAAAAATGAAAATGTTATCTTTATTTACTCTCCTTCATGTCATTCTCAGCCCATATGACTTTCTACCTGAAATAAAATTAAGTGGAGCATGAAGTTTAACATTAAAGAATTTTACAGTTTTATTTATTTATTTTTTTATACTATTCCTGCTATTTACAGTTTGCATTCTTGAATTTGGCAGACACTGTTATAACAGCACTGGAAATGTTTTTATTTTTTATTATTATTGGAGTACATTTTACAAGACTATTTAAGTCTTTCTACTTCAAAATGTAATGTTTAATTCAACGTGCTTCTTTGTTATTGTAAATTCACAAGAAATTTCTGAAAATTGTTTCTAAAATCTTAAAAACACCTTGAACGAGAGAAATAAATATGTCTCATTCTTGAACAAAGCTTTCTTTTGAATCAAATCTTTTCAGAGAATCATTTCAGCTCACAAGGGGTGCATTATGAGTGAATAATGACTCAATATTCAAAGTCATGCAGGTCTGAAATGCCGTGAGGCTGCTAAATGATGACAATTTTTATTTGTTAACATCTCCAGAAAAGACAAATGCTTTGAGTTTGGAGGATGAGTCATTCCTCACCAGAGTCTGGCAATCATTGTTAAACATTTCTGACTCTATAAGGCAGTTCCTTAATGAAACCACAGAGCAAACAGTCTTTATCCTGGATGAGATCCTGGTAGATACGACTCTCGCGTTGTGCTGAAACAGTCTGAAATGATGCAGCCTCATCAACAAGTAGGTGTGCTGCAGGATGTTGCAGAACCGCTGCATGGGTGTGTGTGTGTGAGAGACTAACTGAATGCACGCATGCATTTGGCTCTGACTGAGCACGTTTTACCTTATTACAGTGATTTCATAATGCAGCAGCTGTCAAACTCATAAAACTAGTCTGTGTGTGTGTGTCACAGCAGTAAGAAAGTAGGCTGTCTAAATGAGGTCCGTCTGATTCTGTCCGTCACTCAGAGATCGTAATGAGAACACGAGAAGAGAGAGAGAAAACTAATGGTCTGATTATGGATGTTTCTGGAGACGTGGGCCGCTCTGCAGATGCAGGGGAACCTATTACAGTGAGCCGCCGTCACCGTGTGTGTTTGCCTTCATTCACACTGTTTGTTGAGGGAGCGGTGACTAAGACCAGAGTGGTGTTATTTTAGTTTCTCTCTGAGTCACGCCTGTCATCGGCGGTGGAACGTTACTGTCACGGGACTCAGAAATGGTTTCACTGAATGAGAATTTCGTTAGTTTCTGTTCAGATCTTCTGATTTCTCAGAATGACCGTCTGTCTTTGAGCGACACTTTAGCTCTGTTTCAAAACCATGTCAGCTGTATTCTAAGGCAGCATCAGAACTGCAGTGAAGCCTCAAAAGTGACTGATTTGGAATGGCAGCAAACATAAATAGTGTGCCATACTATGTAGATAAGGAAAAGACAACAGTGTCTCATACACAAAGTGATTAAAAAATAAAAATGAATAAATATATTCACAAAAGATGCATAAGAAATAAAAACAACAAATGTAAAATACATATTAAAAATAAATAAAATGTACGTCAGATACATTTTTATATATGTGTGTTTGTATACTTTATATTAAAATAATAGGTGATTAAATAATCATAAAGTGTGCATAAGAAATGAAAAATAGCAAAAATACATAAATAAATAAAATGCACAGCAAATACTGTACACATACTTTTTTTATATTAAAAAAAGTTATTAAATCATGAAATGTACATAAGAAATGAAAAATAACAAAAATACAAACAAAAAATACATTAAATACTACAAATACACACACATTGGTTAAATAATAATCATTTACATAAGAAATAAAAAACATCAATAAATAAATACATTAAATACACAGCAAATGCTCTAAAAGTATGTTTAATGGATTTTTTTGTTTATATTTATTTTGAACTGAGCTGAAACATTGTTTATATCATGTTTATATGATGCCTTAAAATGCTGTTCAGGTAGGGAGCTTACGAGGTTTTGGACCAGAGATGTTGTGTCTCTGCAACAAGATGTTTTGTCACTTTCTTGTCAGAAAGAGTGGGTGGATAGATTTTTTTTCCTGCATTTTGCTTTCAATGATACTTGGACACAGATATTTCTGAAATATATTTTTACCTGCTAGATAGACAGGGGAGCAAGAAGCTGCATACTAATCTGAATACTGTAGTCCCAGATGCCATAGGTTCTGTTTTATTCTCATATTTTCTTTTTACTATTAACTTACCTTTGTCATATCGTTTTCTTATTTATCATTTCTTAATAATCTTTTCTTTTCTTTTTTTTTTATCTTGTATGTTCTTTGTAAAGAACTTTGTAACTTCTGTTTTAAAGTGTGCTTTACTTTCTCACTTACTTGCGTTCTTGTAGGTTTCACTTGCATATCTATAAGGTGACATTTTAGGTTTCTTTTGTCTTCTAGCCCACACAAAACTGCATCCTCTTCATTTATTCGCCTTAAATGTGAACATTCACAGCACACTCATTGTTCAGATGGCCTCTACAAGACAAATAAACCTGCGTGTAGACAGTCTTCTCTGCATTAACCGCGGATGTGTCACACCAGCCTTACACTTGGGTTTGTTTTGCATGTGCTTGGGAAAGTTTGCAGCAGTTATGTTTGCGTTGATCTGATTTGCACCGTTTTCATCTCAGCTGCCTGCATTCAACACTAATCTTGTTATTGTCTAAAATAAGCTTTCATTCTGTGAACACTCGATTGCTGTGCTTGTCGAGACTCAATGTACATCCTGAAATCATCTGTAGTCATGAAGAAACGCAGCACTGAAGGAGGTCAAACCCAAACGCGCTGCTGGGGTTGAGTTTCCCGCTTTAGAATCGGGTCACCGAATGCAAGCAGCCCCGATATAGAGTGATTCACAAGGACATATATGATGTAAATGGTTGTTTCTGTACTTTATCTTCACATTTTGGGTTACATGTTACAGTACATGTATCAGGTTCATGTATCATACGCTCAGGTAAACAAGTGGCTCACACTTGGAGTAGTTCACCCAAAATGAAACTTTGCTGGAAATGTGCTCACCCTCAGGTCATCCAAGATGTAGATGAGTTTGTTTCAGATCTTGTTCATCAGATTTTGAAAAATGTAGCATTCCATCACTTGCTCAGCAATGGATCCTCTGCAGTGAATGGGTGCCGTCAGAATGAAAGTCTAAACAGCTGATAAAAACATCACAATAATCCACACCACTCCAGTCCATCAGTCCAACATCTTGTGAAACCAAAAGCTGTAAGATTTTGTAAGAAATTAATCCATCATTAAGAAGTTTTAACATCAGATCATTGCTAAAATACGAGTCCATAATACATGATAATGCTTCCTCATGTGAAAAAGTCCATCTCCTGTTGTCCTCTCTTACATCAAAATCCCCCCACATATTTGTTTAGAGCTGTTTTGGTCTGTTTTGGCTTGTAAACAGTGTGCGATCTGTGCAGATTTCTCTCCTGATTCGGAGCAGACAACATGTTCATTGGAGGAAACAGTGTTAAGAATAGAGAACTCATATTTTAGCTGGAAGCAACAGATTGTTTCTTACAAAAACACAGTACAAGATGTTAATTTTCACTTCACAAGATGTTAATTGATGGACTGGAGTGGTGTGGATTGTCATGTTTTTATCAGCTTTTTTGACTCTCATTCTGACTGCACCCATTCACCCACTACTGGACTAAGAGTGAGTACATTTTCAACAAATTAAAATTTTTGGGTGAACTATGCAAATTGAGATAAAGCGTTAGTGTGCTGCTTACATGGATGATTATTCTTGTTTTGAATTTTGAGACACACCTATAATGCCTAAAAATGCTTCCTAGGCAGGCAGTTCACTAGGTTTGGAGACAAAGACATGTGTCCATGTCAGGTGATCACAGAGTGTGACATCAGACTTCACTGTCTCACAGTGTGTATATGATAATACTGAAGACAAAGACAGTGTCTTCCTGCTAGTACAAATGTATATGTGTGTGTGTGTGTGATTATCCCATGAAACATTCATTGTTATACAGACTGAAATATTCATGGCTCTGGAGTCCTGACAGTCTGCCAGCCGTACGAAACGGATCCGCCTCAGGAGCTGAGCACTGCATACTGGGGCTGCTATGGAAACAAGGGATGGTTTAGTGTGTGTGTGTGTGTGTGTGTGTGTGTGATGTTGTAGTTAACGTTCTTTGGACCTTGTGTGTTAAATGAACTTCTGGTTCAGTCAGTGAGGGAATAGTCAACTATCTTTATCCAGAAACACAGGAGTTTAATGAAGGATCTTTCCTGCTGTGTGTTTGGAATTAATACTAGTGTGCATCAGAACTGCCTAATGTAAAAAGTAGTAGGCTATGAAAGGATAAATGTTATTAGTATAAGTCTGAATGAATATAGTAAGACGCATACAGGATTTTTATTCCAGTGATGACTTAACATTTTCCGGGCCAAGTACTGCGTCAGAAGGAGATTCCAGTTTATTCGTCACACTGAAGTCGGGGTCAAGTCAGGTGCATTGCATTTTGTGATACAGTATTTCACATTGTGTGTTGTGTTCTACTGTATACTGGCAATACCTGACAAATGATCATTATTAATAATAATAACAATGCATGTTTTTATCGTTGCAGCAATAAAAGAGTGTGTTGATATTCTGTCTGTTGATTAATATGGAGACTATGCAGAAATATTGCTACTATAATAATAATAATAATAATAATAATAATAAAACGTCTGGTAACCAATATCCAGAATTTAAAATATTTAATTATTTTATTTATATATGTATTAGGATATTATTTTATTATTTATAATCATAATAATAATAATAATAACAACAAATATAATAATGTTTCATGCAAATATATATTTAAAAATATATTAAAAAGTATTTTAATTAAGGATCCCCGAATAATTAATTTAAAAATTTATTTATATAAGTATTATTATTAGTGTTGCTATTTATATTATTATTATTAATAATAATAATATATGTGTATGTTTTATTGTTGTAGTGTATTGGTTAACAAATAAATAAAAACAATGTATTTTAATAATAATAATAGAAATAAATTGAATAATAATAATATGTCGGGTAATCAATATGCAGAACTTAAAATGTTGCTTTAACCTTTGGAAAATCTAATTGGTGTAGTATTGGTCATAAAGATCTTTGCTCTGAACCCAGGGTAGATCTCTTCCCCTCATCTATTTATAGCTTTTGCTCTGTGTTAATTACTGGAATCAGGCAGGAGAAAATTACAGCTTCTGTCTGATATTCCTGATGTTGTGGGCTGTGGAAACGGAGGACAGAATGTGTAGTATTTCCTCAGCGAAGCGTGACATAATGTTTGTTTGCATTTTCTCTGTTCTTTGCTTTAATCTGATGCCGACTCAGCACTGGGCGTCAGGATTAGTTTGGCTCACTCCGGAGTTCTCCGACATCTGTGTGACATTAGTCCTGATAATCATGCCTTTATCAGCAGCACGTGAGGGGAAAGTTTGAGTTTGTTTAGATCTTAGTTTATGGCTGTTTTACAGCAGCAGTTAATATGTTGCAAATGTCATGTCAAAATCATAATGATTTCTGAATGACTTGTTTTGTGCAGTTTAGGTTCAGCATGTGTGTAAATAAGACGAGGTCATGCACACACAAGTTTAGCACACATGCAACACAAACTGTACAGTTATGGATATAAAAGTGTTTTTATCTACTGTATACACTGTTCAGTTCCATAAAGCCAAACCAAACATCAGAAGAAGCTTTATTAGCTAAGTGCAATCACACAGACACACAAAGAATTTGTTTTGGTTTACAGGAGCTCTGAGCAATTGCCTAAATATGCAAGAAGATGCATAACAAGTAGATCTGTCTCTTCTAGACAGCAAACCTACCCCCAGTCTGTGCACTAAACGTCTGATGCATTTCACGTGCAAAACTGGGAATCGCTTTCTTCATCTAGTTAGCACTGCTCTGATTGGCTGAATTTACTCAGGGTTTTTTTTTTTTATCAGTCTGTCTGTTGTCAAAGTCGTGTTGACAAAATAGTGTTAGTCTGTCAGTTTTTTTTTTTTTTTTTTTTGTTCAAGAATCAGTCAAAACGTAATATTTTTTTTCTAATAAAACCATGCTGTATCTGAAGAGCAACTTCTGAAATTTAAAATCCCACATGAACTACACCAAAAAAAAAAAAAAAGTGCTATATTGTCTACTCTATACATACCCTTTGTCTAATTATTTGTTTCTTTATTTAAACAGTTATGTCTCAAAAGTATTGTAAAAAAAAAAAAACAAAGGAAAAAGATTTGTATTTTGAGGGTCTTAAAACACTCTCTTTCTAAAATCTATGCGGTTATTACATATTTTTATGTATCTTTTTAACCCTGAAGAGGTCTATATTTTTCCTTTTTGTTGAAGAAAATATAGAGAGGTTTTGGAAATAGTTAATATTTTTAAAGTGCATTTTAGTCTTGTTTTTTGTCAATAATATTGCATGTTGATATAGTCACAGTTTAATGTGTTTAATAATGTTTAAAGTGTTTAATGATACTGATGTGTTGTCGTTTACGTCTCATGTTGCTCATGAAAAAAAGGTCATCAACACATGTTTTCATCATAGTTTTCATTAACAAAATTGACACTATTAAAATGTACCAGGTTGATTGTCAGGTTTCTGTTTAGAAAACATAAACAAAAGTCAGACAATTAGATTTAAAGCTTATTAGTAAAAGTAAACTGAATGCATTTATACAGGTGTGTGCAAATTGTGTAAAAAAAAATATTTAGGTGAAATATCCTGAACAGTCAAATACTTACAGGCAGTTTTCTCCCTCTGTGTTTTTTGCAGGATCCATCAGTGACACAAGTAACGCGGACTGCCCCACCTGGCCTGGAGGAGTATAACCCTTTCACAGACACAAAGCCGGTGAGACGCTCAGGACAGAGACAAACTCACTCTTATATGAGATGCTGTAAATGTACAAAATGAACAAGTGTACAGGTATCCTAAGGACAATAATAATTAGAACGGCTTGAAAATACCATCCGCCAACACACTCTGAGAAAAGAGAGCGAGCGGGAAGCTGGCCGTCTGTGTTTAGAATTGCTTTTACATACCAGTGTTATTTTGGTAGTATTGAGAAACTATTATAGTTTTTATTAATATTTTTTAATTAAAAAAAAAAATTTTAACTTTAAATTTAATTTGTGTTTTTGATTTTATGATGATGATATTTTAAAATATTTCTATATAGTATTTATTATTTTAAGTTAAAGTAACTGAAAATGAGAAATGTCGGAAATTAGTTTTATTTGATTTAATTTCAAGTAACAAATGTTTTATGGCTTTAGTTTTAGTTAACTGTAATAACACATATAAAAAATACTACCTACAATTGGAGAATAGTGCATTATGCAACAGATTTTTATTTAAAAAAATGTATTATATATCTCAGAAATATATTTATATGATGTTCATATAACTCTCAGAAATAAACAGCTGATTCAATCCAGTTTTTTAAAATGAAAATATCTTGCAATCGAACAATGAGATTGCGGCTGATGTTAATTTCTTTCATCACGCTGGTAATGGAAGGTCAATTCGAGTACATTGCATTGTGGGATACAGTATTTCATGCCGCGTGCTCTGTTTTATTCTGCACGTTTTGCCAAATGTTGTAGGTCATCCAAATGTGTGTATAAGGTGCGCTGTAAACATTCAGACTTAGTTTGAGTAGTATGTTTTTTCTGATCAAGAGAGAAATGCAGGCGAGGAAACAAACAGCATGCATACAGTACCAACAAATAACATCATTCACAGTGTGGTATAACTAGTGAAGCTGTACCAGCGTAGGGCTCGCTGCCCAGAACAGCCCACACTTACAGCACAAACCCGTCAGATTACCAGTCAGCCGACTGAACGCTTTTATATTACATTTTCCCCTTGCCTTAATTGTGCACATGAATTGCTTCATTTCTAAATGATCCACAACATTCAAAACACTGACACATTCAGTCTGTATTTATGAATGAAAGGAAAAGATGTTATGTTGGTATTATGTTGCACATGAGGTGAAAGCGTGTGGTGTTTTGGACTACAGTGTCTCACATTTTATTTTGTGGCATTACAGGTCCCGCCAGGCTCCGCCCCTAAATCAGTTCCACCCACAGCCAACACACAGCCGGCCATCATGAAACCCACCGAAGAACCGCCAGCTTACACTCAACCTCAGCAAACACAGGTACATGCACCTCACTTTATTCTTTACTCAGTTCACTTCAAATGGAAGTATAGCAGCCAAAGAAAAAGTTGATCTTGTAAAAGTT
The DNA here is from genome assembly GCF_012432095.1 of Onychostoma macrolepis. NCBI lineage: Eukaryota > Metazoa > Chordata > Actinopteri > Cypriniformes > Cyprinidae > Onychostoma > Onychostoma macrolepis. The sequence goes on from NC_081175.1 coordinate 27,206,841, forward strand.
ATCTAAATTGTTCTTTTGACATGGCACTAATGCTCTCAGGGGATGAGCAGTGCTTTATAGAAGGTTGCATCGTGTTCCTTTCTAATATTACGATGGTTTGGCTAGGGCTGCATGATTAAGGGAAAAAAATATAATTTTTTTTCTTTATGTATTGTTAAAAAGCTTTTCTCTGCTTGTTATTAGGGCTGCATTGATTTGGTCAAGAATTTTGTGATTATATATCAACACAGCTGTAATTGTATTAGTATTATTAATAGTAATATATTAATAGCTGTAAAATAAAAATAAAAATTTTTCAAGAAAAATAATAATGTAATTTCATAGTACAATCTGTAAAATTACAATAGTAATATTTAGGGCATTTTCAAATATCAAACCAACAAACTTTTATTTTGTTAAATCTGCAGTGAGCCCTTAAAGCTTCTCTTTTGTTAACAACAGCCAGGATTCAGTGCAAGTTGATGAGCTGCTCATGTGTAAATGAACACAGTGCAATGTTTCACTCTGAAACACACAGCACATATTTTTTTTAGATATATTGCAGCCTTTGCAATTTGATAATCGCACTAAGCCATATCACAGTTTCAGTTTTATTCCAATTAATCATGCAGCCCTAGTTAGAAGAAGACTACTGGGCACTCTAAATGTGTTTCCTGTTCATTTATACACACTGAGGGATGAGTCTGAATTGTTTTATGTGTTAATCGACTGCATAAAGTTCCTTCAGAAGGACTTTCTGAAACCTTAAACCCCCGTTTGTGTCCGTGTGAAGCACAATCCCTGATGCAAACGTTGATGTCAGAGGGTATTTGGCATGGAAAATCCTCCTTGATTTCACAGAAATATCCTCAGTAGGACAACAGAAGCTTCCAGCAGGCAAGAGCTGCGATCCGGTCTGCTTACGAGTGGGTTATACTGTATAATTCAGCATGCCTGAGGAACAGGGACGCCTCGCTCCACACATATGGACACACAGGCACACTTTGGGTGTGCGTCAGATGACTCGCTCGGGCTCCACGCGTGACGTCAGATGCTTTGAGTTAGGACACAACAAGGTGATCCAGATCTTCAGGAGGAGGCCGAATCTGAAGCTGTTGTTGTTTAGCTCAGGGTCTGTCGTATTAGTCTTCAGTTTGTAGCAGCGGAGAGGAATTGAGCCTCAGGGTGACAACAGAAGGCTTGTTAAAGGACTTGTTGCCCAATGGCTTTATTAAGCCGTGTTTGTCACATGATGCTGCCTTCAGGGAAAGCTTGGGATTTCTGAGCCCTTAAAATGACCCAGAAACAAGGGCAGAATGCGTCAACAGATTGGCTTAGATAAGAGTGATTCTTAAAATTATAATCTGTCATAACTGGGACGCTGGTGTAATGAGTGCAGGATGTGTCGCCGCTATGAGGACCGGTGCGGTCGAAGCGTCTTTTCAGCAGTATTCATTCATATCATTCATGCAAAAGTGCTTTCAAACTCTACCGTGTGTGTTTGCTAAACAGTATGGAGTGCAAACAATGAACTCTCACATCCCACACAGTATTTACATTATAACCAGTTCAGTTTATGGAAGTAAAAGCTTGGAAAGTTCACTGTAGCGTTCATATTTATGACCAGCTAAAAGTCAAGTTAATCTCACAAGCGGTTTAGTTCCTTACCTGTGATATTGTATCCGACTCTATGAAGTAGTCCTTAAAGGTGAGTGACGGATCAAAACTTTTAGATTTCATCACTTGGATTCAGCGATTGTGGTTTTATAGAAGAGCTTGTGACTGTTGGTTATATTTGGTAATATGTTTATTATATACATAATAATCAGAAATGTTCCTTGAGCACCAAATCAGCATATTAGAATGATTTCTGAAGGATCATGTGACACTGAAGACTGGAGTAATCCCAGCAATAAATTACATTTTACAATATATTCACATAGAAAACAGTTATTTTAAATTTGTAATATTTCACAGTATTACTGATGTACTGTGTTTTTGATCAAATAAATGCAGCCTTGGTGGGCAGAAGAGATGGTAGCATAGCTTTACATACTCATACATAAGCCTTACATAAGCCATAATCAGTTATCATGTAGGTAGTCATATTCAAATTTGCAGTGTATAACGACACACCAGATAAGATACGCATTGAATAAACAAGACAAGACTTGTATTGTCAGTCAGACAGTGATCGGCCCTCACGGGTCTGAGTTTCAGATGTGTTTGTGATTTGGTTCTGACAGCTGTGTCTCCAGAAAATGCCTTTGGTGTGTTTGTAGGTTGACTCTCCTAAAGTTAGGTTCTGCTGTGTCTGTAAGCAGAATTACTTTGTGTTCATAACCGCCTTGTGTCTGTGTGTGTAGGATCAGGCGCGAGCCCAGGCGGAGTTATTGAGGAGACAGGAAGAGCTGGAGAGGAAAGCCGCTGAGCTGGACCGCAGGGAGAGGGAGATGCAGTCTCTCAGCGCATCAGGTGGTGAGTTATTAGCCTCGCGTCAAGCCTGTCTATGCTGCATCGCTTATTCTGGTCAGAAACCGCCCACTCAGACAGGACGTTACTGACATGTCAAGTCACCTACCACTGTTAGGTACTTTTACACAACAAATGAAATGATCATCAAATGAAGATCAAAAGTCTTGTATTCTCCCTTAATCAGCAGAAGAACACCACAAGGTCATGATTCCTGTCTGAATCTGAGCCAGATTACATCGATTTGTTCAATTCTCAGCCAATGTGCATGACATTATTTTATGCCTAATCATGATTTCCAATTTTTCCACTACTTTGAAGATTTTAAGTTAAATCATAATTTTTTTTATTTTTTTTTTTACTTTTAACATTTGACTGCTTTTGTTTTTTGATAAGTGCTTTAAAGCTTATGCATATATAACTTGAAAAAACTATGTAATGAGAAGGTTTTATTGATATTTTTGAAATCTTAAATAGTGGAAAAACTGAAACTGTGATGAGAAATAAGAAATAAATATATAACTAAATTAAGAATTGTGATTTTCAAAAGGTGTGATTTTCAATCTTGTTAAAAGGGTTTAAATTCTTTTGTATAGACTAAATTTAGTAGTGAAAGTGATGCTTATTATGAAAAAAGGTAGGCAAATTTCAAAAATTCAAGAGTTTTGAATGTTACCATATTATTACCATGTTATTACTGCAGTTACCCCTTTTTATTAATTAAATAAAATCAGAAATTCTTTGAACTTTATTATTGTATGACATTTATAAGAACACGTAATGTGAGAATTACCCATATTAACTCTTTCTTTGGAATGAATGGAATTTAATTCAGTTTAATTCACTCATGATTGCTCAGAAAGTTGGTATTTTCAGTTATGTATAAAGATCTTACATTTATTTTAATTTATATCATTACTTAAATGTAGTAGTGGAAGTGATGCTTCTTAAAAAAAAGTGTAGGCAAAATAAGATGAGGCTTTAGCCTACACCTTTTTTGATTAATATGTAAAATTATATACAAATATTATGAAATTGAATGAGAACTGAAATAGATTCTTGATGAATTGAAATTTCAGTCATTTTTGTGTGCAATATGCATCAGCTGATCTGTAGACATTCGTTCTATGTTTGAGACAGTATTATGCTTGTCATCTCACACAATCAACTTTAGATTTAGTGTGATTTGCTGTCTCTGTGCACCAGGAGCAGAGGAAAAACAATTACTGTTCTGTTTCCTAGTTCTGTACCCCAGTTTACCACCTTTTGTCATCATGCTCCTATTGCATCATCCACCTCTTTCTTTCCACTTTTAATTGATTTTCCTGTTTCCTTCTTGTTTCTAAGGGAGGAAAAACAACTGGCCGCCCCTTCCAGAGAAGTTTCCGGTGGGTCCGTGTTTCTATCATGACATATCAGTGGACATCCCTGTGGAGTTCCAGAAAACCGTCAAGATCATGTACTATCTGTGGATGTGTGAGTAACTCTTGACCAATCCCATAATGCCATCAGTCCAAAAACAGTAACCAAACACACTGCCTGTGAAGGCCAGGCAACCACAACAGAGGTCAATTTACATATGCAGTATGAGTCTCAAAGCTACAGTAACAAATACAGCCTGTTTAATACAATGCTGGAGGTCAGACAAAAATGGAAAATGTTCATACTAAATGCTAAATTAGAAACCTTGAAATAATACATTAGAAACCTTGCCTAACATTGTAAATGCTCTTTTTTTTTTTTTTTTTTTTAAAGAAATGCTATAAAGCTGTAGAGTAAGTCAGTGTAATCCTCATATTTTCATCTTCCAGGTCCGTTTGAACCCGAAAAATTATAGAAAAAAGAGACTTAATATTTTTAAACTAAATAAGTTTATAAGCCATATAAGTTTAAGTTTTGAATGTTGCCATATTATTGTGGCATTTAGCCCTTTTTTATTAATTAAAAAATTAGAAATTCTTTGAAATTTAAAATTTACACATGAACCACATAAAAAAGATAATAAAAATAAGTAATAAAAATAAGAATATATTATTTGACAATCAGCAATATTAACCCCTTTGGAATGAATGGAATTTAATTACATTCCTTTAAATGTATAACTCCTGATCACTCAAAAACAATCCAAATTTATGAAACTTACCTATTTATTTTTAACTACATCTTTTTAGAGTAATATTCATTCTGAAAAGTTTTCAAACAAAACCTCATTTTACTCGCATGAACTTTCACTTTCAGATGCAAAAGTGATACATTTTTCATGCTGCAATTGTTAGGCGCACACATTCATTCATTCACAAAAAATTACATGGAGATGGCAAGTAACACATTGAATCAAATGTGGAATTTTGAAGTAGAAAATCTAAAATGGTATTTTTTTGAAAACCTACTTGAATAATCATGTTTTCCAGTGTCGTGTTTATTCACATGACTGTTGTTATTGTGTTGTTGAGTACACAGATGTGTCCGTCTGGGAAGCGCGTCTGGTTTTTGGTTTGTGTAATAATAGTGTAAACACTCTAGGGCTAAGTGTAAACACTGGAGTGCTGCTGTCCTGTAGAGTTTAGCTCCAACCCTAATCAAACACACCTGAACAAGCTAATCAAGGTCTTCAGAATTACTAGGGCTACAGGCAGGTGAGGTTTTCTTCAGGGTTGGAGCTAAACTCTGCAGGACATTGGCACTCCAGGACCGACATTGCCAATCCCTGCTCTAGGGAAATGAAATCTTCAGTCTTCAGTGGTGTTTGTGCTTCCCAGAGAAACTGGTGGTCTGTTTGTTGCGTTTACTAGACAAGATCAGTCACATGATATTAGACGTGTCATGTGATGGAGGTATCATGTGATTAGTATCAGACTGGTGTTTAAGTTTCGCCTGATCTTGTTTTGTAGGAATTTGGAAGGGAATTGGGCAGAGAGCGACAGAGACACTTGAATAACTCAAGACATTCTTGGTAGTTGTGCAGTAAATGTGGTGAAATAACCGAAGGTGTTTTCTCACACTGCCAAATTCCACACCAAAACTGCTGAGGATGTAGACCAGGGGTGCCCACACTTTTTTGTGTGGGGATCTACTTTTCAAATGAGAAACTCACTGAGATCTACCAAGTGAAAAATAAATAAATGATAAAATACATATAAAATAAATAAATAAAAAGGATTGTTGGGGTGTATCTTTATATTGCATTAATAAATAATGTTCTAATCTTAGGGTGCTTTCACACCTGCCTCATTTAGTTCGGTTGAATCGTACCAGAGTTCGTTTTCCCTCTTGGTGCGGTTCGTTTGGGCAGGTGAGAATGCAGCGGGTGCGCACCAAAAGCGGACCAATCAAGCGTACCGAGACCCAGCTGAAGAGGTGGTCTCGGTCCGTTTCCAAACAAACTCTGGTACGGTTCGTTTAGGTGTGAATATGAACCGGCCTCGATCCGATCCAATTGCAGAAAGCACGCTCAGAAAACACACGCATAAGCTCGCGCATATAGTGCTGTTGTTTGCATTTCAATCGCTTAAATCACTTGTTTTCAAACCGCAATGCTTAAAAACGCGTGCCAATTATGAGTTTTCGTGACCATAGCGCCCACAGCAACATGACATGAGCGCACTAAATAGGCTAAAGCTTGCCGCAAAGCCCCAGCAAAAGTTACAATGAATGTGTCTGGGGGAAATAGTAAGGAGATATTTGAATTATTTATTAATAAACTAGTGTTTTCTGAGTCAGTGTCACAAAGATGAAGTTAAAAATCCTGACTCACCGTCTCCTCATTGGACACGCCTTTAGAAAGAAATGCATCTTTACAGATAATGAAAGAGTTTTTGTTTTGGATATGATTTATTTCGTTTTGTAGTAATTCAAAGCTTTCTATAGATATATTCATCATGTCTGTAAGTTACAGTTCATTTTTGACGGGAAGCGCATCCTATTAGTTTTCTTTATTTTAGAAGAGCACGTTTTCTTGATATTGTGAGTGCACAAATAAAAATATACCCTTTACAGTTCGAACGATGTATTATTATTACCTTTATGAGCAACAATTACGGCGATATGATGTTCTGAAGCGCTTCAGCTTCCACTCTCCGCACAAACGATCGGATATGCGCCTAGCGCACATTTATCTAGGTTAAATGTTTAAACTAACATTTTGATATGCTTTGAGTATTTCATATCTATAGATTTTATTTTTGGCAAGTCGTAATTACAACATTGTATGACATTGTCTCATATATGATGTTCATAAGTTGCTTCATATTGCGTTTTTATCTCATGACAGCAAATCAGTAAAATAATAAAAATTGCACTACGAAAGATCTCCATGATTAGCCTGTTTTTGCACTTCCTGTTTTTCCCTGCTTGAGAATTTCTGTCCAATGAACGGATGACCTTAGCACACGTGTGGTTTTGTTTACAATTTCTGGTTCATTTGCAAAAAGGGCAGTGTGAAAGCGAACCGCACCAAAAAAAAATTAAAAATTTTCTATTTGGTCCGGACCAAAGCAAGTGAACTATCGGACTTTCCTGGTGTGAATACACCCTATTAGTATCCCTGTAGAACCAGGCCTGCATTTACCTAAAGCAGTGGTTCTCAACCTTTTTTACTCCAAGACCCCCTCCTCTCCAAATCAATACTGCAAGCCCAAACTTTTCTATTCACTAAAACATTTTTATTTATTACTTTTCAATTACATGTAATTTTTTTTTAAACAAAACAAATTCAAGATACATTTAAACATTCCATGTTCTTTTTTGCAAACATAATATTCAAAAATGTCACTGCAGATATTCTAAACAAACTTAAAAGTATGTAAAGCTCCATTATACAATAATTTTAACATAAGCACAAGTCAACCTGCCATACCAAACAATACCACAGGGAGATGCCAAAGGACTGCATATAAACTACTATACGGGTCCATTCAGAATCACTAAACACACCAAAATACAAATGAAAAGTGAAACCATTCTGACTCGACGCCATCAGTGAATAGTTTCTCTTTAAGAACAAGCTGTTTGGAGCATCTTATGCCTGTATGTAGCCTACATAAACACCACTGATCCTCACAAACTTCTCCAAAACACGTGAGCATCTGTTCTAAAACACTTGCTGTATTCAACTACATGAATATACTGAGCTGTATTCAAGCAGAAATATGATGTTATAGTGATCAGTGCGCGGAGAGCACATACACGGTTCGTTTGCACATTAACGGACACAACGTGTGCCTAATGCACGATCCTGTATGTCACTGTAATCATCTTTACCTTGATTACAATCGTCGTCCATCAAAACTTTAGGCTACTAGTGTGACACTGGCTTCTTTTATCCAGCCGAGAGCTGTAGTTTGCGTATCATATGCTCATATAGCGGTATTGAGCCGCCGTTCAGTCTGTATTTCACACAGCGCGATGAGAAACGGTTTACTGCTGCGAAACACAGAATATCACAGTGGGGCTGTTATTTATTTATAGGCTATATATTTTTACATTATTTAACATATTAGTCATAACACTTGTGAATATATTATATTTAAGTTTTCTCTCGCGCCCCCCTGGTTGAGAACCAGACCTAAAGCGCGATCTACCAGCATTGCCTTTGCGATCGACCTATTGGGCACCCCTGATGTTGACAGACTCCATGACTCAAATTGAATGTATACTGTACAACTTGCAGGGCTATTACTTTTTTGCAGCAAGAGTAAAGCCAGTCCTATATTCTTAAGATAGGTTATGCACGGTGAACTATAATATTAGCCTGTCCAATCTGAGAATTATTGAGTGTAAGCCACACTTAAAATCAACCTTAAATTGACACTCTTTTAAATTGATAACATAATCGGGAACTTTACAATAAGGTCTCATTGTTAATAATAGTTTACTACATTAATTACTATGAACTAACAGTAAGAAATATATACACTTCTGTTCAAAATTTGGGGGTTGGTAAGATTTTTTTTAATGATTTTGAAAGTCTCTTCTGCTCACCAAGACTGCATTTATTTGATCAAAATGTGTAATAATATTGCAATTGAAAATAACTGTTTTCTAAATGAATATGTTGTAAAATATAATTTATTCCTGTAATGCAAAGCTGAATTTTCAGCATCATTACTCCAGTCTTCAGTGTCACATGATCCTTCAGAAATCATTCTAATATGCTGATTAGCTGCTCAAGAAACATTTCTGGTTATCGGTGTTAAAAACAGTCGTGCTCCTGAATATTTTTGTGGAAACTGTAATACATTCTTTCAGAATTCTTTGATAAATTTGGACCGCTTTAATTATTAACAGGTTCTTGGATGAAACATTCATACAACTTGTAAATTTCTGGGAAGTTTTATTTTCAGTTGTCATTTTCATTTTCACTATAATGTTTTGTTCTAGTATTAGTTTAGTTTTTATTTGATAAATTGTTAAAGGTTGCAAAATGGTAAGCACATTATGTACTTTGGATTTATTTTAATTAATTTGTTAGTTTTTAACATTTTAATCAGTTTTAGTCATTTTCATACATAATCTTTGCAAAGATTTCCCAAAGTTTCAACAGGTGTGTGCAAAAAATGGATTAAAGTTTCCTGAAAATAAATACTTTATAGTAAATGTCTTTCCCCATATTATGTTCTGTAAGAATAACAAATGAGTGATGTTTCTTCATTGTCTCTTTTCTCCTGTTCCTCTCTTGCAGTCCACACGGGGACGCTGTTTGCCAATATATTTGGCTGTTTGTCGTGGTTCTGTGTAGATGCGTCGAGGGGAGTGGATTTTGGTCTGGCCATGCTCTGGTTCATGCTCTTCACACCCTGTTCATTTGTCTGCTGGTACAGACCTCTGTATGGAGCGTTCAGGTACACACACACACAGAGTACCTTTATGAGGAACCATAACTATATGGGAAGACTATAACTGTTTTCTTTCTCTCTTTCTATAGGAGTGACAGCTCTTTTAGGTTCTTTGTATTCTTCTTCGTCTATATTTGCCAGTTTGGTGTCCATGTGCTGCAAGCCATTGGCATTACAGGTTGGGGAGCCAGGTGAGGAAACTCACACACACACACACACACATCAGAATCAGAAATTAACCCAGACAAAAGGGCAAAAACACTGCTGGAAGTGATAAAAATGCCCTAGATATTTAAAAAGTTGCCCTTATTAAGCATTTCAGTCTATATTTTTAAATACAGTCTAACATTTATATATTTTAAATGTATGTTTTTCTTAATGGGTGAAGATTTGTGAATTTTATTTTTTTAAATGAAGTGAGACCAGATTTATTTATTTATCAAAGATAAGCTCTTAAAACCTTTTTACAATTTTGTTGTTTATTTATAGTTCAGTTATTATATATAGTTATTTTCCACTTGTTTCTCGACACCAATATAGTTGTGGTTGCTGACATTTTGTTAAAATATAAACAATAGATTTTGTGACATATATTTTTATACATATTAATGATGCATTGAAGTGCTTCTAACACCAAATTTGTAGATTGTTGAATATGTAACTAAACGCAAATTAAATGCAAATGTTATTGAAAGGAAACAAGTAAAATCACTAAAAGTGTGGAAAAAGCATTCCCAGCAGCTTCAAAACTGGAAACAATAAAAATGTTAAAATCTACTACAGTGTAGAGCTGTTTAATTAAACATAGTGACTGGATAATTGTTAAAAATGTTTTGTTTGTATTTATTATATTAAGGTATTTTGTGCTTTATTTACAGCTACAGTTGAATAAATTTTTTTAGGTCATTTGATAATTTTTCACAATGATGAATTTTGTCATTTAATTTGCTCGGATGGATGACATGCTGATTTTTATAAGGGTAAAAAACAAAAACATTCCCATAAATGGCAAAAATGCAAATAAACCTTTTAAATCAAATCTATGTGGCAAATTAATGGCACTTGATAAAAATGTTAATTTCTGACACAGACACTTTCACTTTCCTTCCATTTCACATGATTTTTCCTTCCTGCATCACATTTACATTGTACCATTGTGAACGTTATGAAGACTGATCCGTTGTTTGTGTTTGTAGTGGCTGGATCTCAGCGCTGACCGGGCTGAACACAAGTATTCCCGTCGGCATCATCATGATCCTGATTGCTGCCCTCTTCACCGCGTCGGCTGTCATCTCTCTCATCATGTTTAAAAAGGTGCATCACCTTAAACAATTCATAACATATAAATGTAATATGTGCTTCACCTCAAATGCACTTACATAGACTTCAGAGCTTAACCAAAACAGTGTTGTTATCTAAAACAAAAACTGTTAAAAGTAATTTTTCTTCATTGAAATAAAGCTGAAATAAAATATAATTATTAAATTAAAAACTTCAAACTGAAAAAAAGAAAATGAAAATTAGAAATTGTGACTTGGCAACAAACTGAAATGAAATAAGTTTACGTTCAAAAATGACTAAAACTGTAACTAAAATAAAAAATAAAGTTAAATAGGAATATTTAAAAAAGCCCAAAAACTAATAAAACTTACAAAAGCACAACAAAATGACTAAAACTCCCATTAAAATTTAAATGAAAACTGAAAAAATAAATAAAAATAAACGAATAAAAAGGATAAAAGCACATAACAAATACACTAAAGTTTATACTATAAATATAAAAACTAATTCAAAATAACACTAAACCATAAACAAATTGAAAATTGCTTTTACAGTTTACTTTATTTCTACTGTTATTTCATTTTAACCAGGTTGGTTGTTATAAGTGCCTATACATAAAACAAGTTATTTCCAGTAAAACGTGTTTATTTGTATGTCCATGTGAATTAGAATTAGAAATTATTTGAAATAAAACAAGTTGAAGTATTAAAAAGAATAAAATTATAAGTGAAATAAAAAACAAAGCTAAATAAACTGAAAATATAAAAATAAAAGCTCATTTAAAATATTTAATCATTTAAAATAAATACTATAATAGTACAATAATAATACTAAAACAACACTGAACCATAAACCTATTGAAAATCTGTCAGTTTGAAGGAGTTTTAACTGGTTTTACAGTTTAGTCCTTCATTTCTAATTTTACTTTATTTTAAGGTTAGGTGTTAGTAGAATCAAACTTGCGTGTGTTTATTTGCAGGTTCATGCGCTGTACCGAACCACCGGCGCCAGTTTCGAGAAGGCGCAGCAGGAGTTTGCCACTGGTGTCATGGCTAACAAAACGGTGCAAACCGCCGCCGCTAACGCCGCCTCCTCTGCTGCCCGGGGAGCCTTCAAAGAGCAGATCTGATTGGTCCAGAGAACTCCGACTCCGCCCATGCTACTTTGACTCCGCCCTCTGCATTCCTCCTAACAGTCTTTACAGCCAATCATCAGCTCTGACTGGCTGTTCAAGACCACACCCACTCTCTTTGACTTAATGCACTCCTGTGACTGACTGAGACCCCGCCCACAGCCCCTCCCCTCCTGTCAATCAGCAGGTGTGCTCGCCTGTTCTTTAGTTGGAGTGTGTGTGTGTGTGTGTGGAACGCCTGTCTGTGTGTAAACAGCCTAAAGAGTCACTTTATATGTTCACATCACTGTTGGGTGTCAGTTTGTCCCTGTTAAATAACAGGAAGTGATGTCATCCAGTGTCCTTTAATGGGATCCTAAGAATGGTTTATGCCCTCACAGGTCTGTCTTACCGATAATCTCCGCTTAAACACTCGTAAAATCACACTTCCAGGTCACAATTAACCTCAAAATCAAAAGAAAATCAACATTTACGATATTTCGTCTAATTTTTGTGACAGTTGAGCATATTTAAATGGTTATTATTAACCATTAAAAAAATCAGTTTTGCGTTACATTCTGCTTAATTGTCACGAAAATGTCATAATGCAAATGCCATGTACATGAAATAATTTTTTGCATTACAAAATGTTTGCTTTTCTGTAGATTTTGGGGTATAACATGACATTTTGCATTCAAAAATACTCTTTTCTTTGGATTTTGGGTTTTAATATTACTTTTTTCATAACAAAATTTTGCTTATCTTTGAATTTTGGGGCATAATATGACCTTTTGTATAACAAAATGTGGCTTTTCATTTGATTTTGGGGGTATACCATGACATTTTTCATAAAAATTTGGCTCATCTTTGGATTTTGGTGTAAACTACGACCTTTTGCGAAAACAAAATTTGGCTTTTCTTTCAATTTTAGGGTATAATACAACCTTTTGTGTAAAAAAAAAATGCCATTTCATTGGATTTCGAACTATAACGTAACATTTTGCATTCAAAATGGTCACTTTTCTTTGGATTTTGTGGTGTAATATGACCTTTTCTTGGCACAATTTGCCCAACTATCGTTGTAAATGCTTCATCCTGCAAATGAGCCATCAGTACACAAAGACATCGATCAGATGTGACCGTAAACGCTCCACACGCAACTCAGAGGGTCTCTTTACCTGTAAATATATAAATATATATATATATATATTAAACCTGTATGATGACAAAGTATTGACTGATTTTAAACTCATGAATGATTTTCAGGCTTTCTGTTTTCTTTTTTTTCTTTCTAATAGAGTTGTTTTGGAATGGAAACTAATTCTTAAAAGCGTGAACCACTCAGGATAAATTCCTGCACATGCATGGGAAGCTTGCCGAGCTCTCTATAGGATAAACAGGAAAACACTTTTAAAATCACAATTAAAATCTGTGCATCGCCCCCGAACATCACTAACGGCACGTGGCATTTGTCCTGCAGATGTGTTTAAGACTGCCGTGCTGGGCCGTCCTGATATTGGATCCTGAATCACATTGTCCGTCGTCGTTTGTCGTTTGAAGCGTAGAGCTTTTTAAGTGACGTTTGTTTTCCTCTTTTTATCGACTGGAGCAGAGAACCTTGTAGCCTTGGTTACTGTCGCCAAGAGACAGCCAAGTTTTGCAATTATGGGATATGCATCAAGATGCAAATTGATCTTGATCTTAACCTTTCAGCAACACTCTGTGTGTGTGTGTGAGAGAGTGTGAATGTGTGTGTATGAGAGAACAAAATGTGTTCACCTATTTTCAGTATTGAGTTTGTTTGAGGTCTTTTTAATTTATAACTTTAAAGAAATAGTTCACTCAAAATGGTCATTTTTGGGTGAAATATTTCAATGTTCTTTATTTTGTTTAAAATGTCATTGAGCGTGTCATTTGTGTTCTGAATCTTTTTTCAGTCATGTACGGATCTATTTACACTCTCTGTGTGTGTGTGTGTGAGAGAGAGTTACTGCAAGTCGTTCTTCCTTTTATAAATAAATTTCAACAAATGGCACCTGAATGTTCCTCTATTTTTGTTTGTTTGAAAACGCTTTCATTTAAAACAGGAAAAAAAACACAAGAATCTATTGGGAGCGCGAGACGACAGATAAACTGACGTGACCTCTTGTGTTTGGTGCAATGGATCGTGGCTTTAAACTGTCTTTTTTTAATTAGTGATGTTAGTTGACGTAGTTGAAACACTGATACATGCGGTATGGATTGAAGAAAAAGCATCACTGGTTGTACTGCTACTACTACATTGACATTATTTAAAAGAGACGCGAGGGATATTTGTATATTTTGTATAACTAAAGGAACGGTGGCCTGTCGTCCTGAATTTCATTGTACTGTACAAATGCACTCCTGTCTCGCTCCCTTAGTCGCATGTTGAGTAGTTTGAGTTTTGTATATTTATTGTATTAACACAAAAATAAAATAAAAACAACATAAACCATGTGTCTTATTTATTATGTAATGATTTTCATTTCTGTCATTTATGTATGTGTATATCTGTAGTCTGTTATTGATTACAAATCAAATGATGAAAAATCTAGTTAATCTGGATTACACACATTAGGTAATGTAGTCTGACTACTTTTAGATTATTATTGAGTACCATATTGATGGGGGGGGGGGGATATATAAATATATATGTGAGCCTGGACCACAAAACCAGTCTTTGGGGTATATTTGTAGCAATAGCCAAAAATACATTGTATGGGTCAAAATTATCGATTTTTCTTTTATGCCAAAAATCATTAGGATATTAAGTAAAGATCATGTTCCATGAAGATATTTTGTAAATTTCTTATCGTAAATGTATCAAAACCTAATTTTTGATTAGTAATATGCATTGCTAAGAACTTCATTTGGACAACTTTAAAGTGATTTTCTCAGTATTCTGATTTTTTTACATCCTCAGATTCCAGATTTTCAAATAGTTGTATCTCAGCTAAATATTGTCCGATCCTAACAAACCATACATCAATGGAAAGCTTATTTATTCCGCTTTCAGATTATGTATAAATCTCAATTTTTTTTAAATTGACACTTAAGACTGGTTTTGCCATCCATGGTCATATATATACTTTGTTGTCAGTATCATGAATGCATTATATATGTAGTTGTATACAACTATATAATATCACAATGTTTTGTATATTGTCATGATATGAAAACATGCTTTGTTGTTGTTTCACATTAGAAACGAGCAGAAGGGAGAATACTTTGTTTTTGGTTAATTGGATACTGCATGTCCTTCTCAACCTGTTGACTTCACTTTTCTCTTGAAAAAAATTGATGTTAATAATCTTGTAATGACTCCTGCCCCCTCCAGGACGATTATAGAACATCAGTCTAAAGCTTTACCAAACTACTGTGCAATATGCGTTAATATGCTGAAAAACTATAGTAAATGTGATCATAAACACCTGGTTTAATGTTACGCAAAGCTCCTCAGATGAGAGAAACAAACATATTTCTATCGAAATGTATAAGAAATGCTGTTGTGCAAGCATCTAATTTTGATTGTTTTCTAATTGTTTTATGTATAATTTAATTTTATATACATTTTAAACACTAAGAGACGGTAAAGACAAAAAATCAGTATAAAACCATTCAGATGAGGTGAGTGAGGTAACATGAGGTGAGTGAGTGAGGTAAGATGAGGGACATAAATCATAAAGGTTTCGTCCTCTAGAGGGCGCGCGGTTTCGGTGATTCATATCTTGGGTCGTTTTATTAAACTTTTTGCGAACATTTGAACACAAAAATGTGTAATCGTTTATATCTATTAACTAAAAATATTAGTATCTCACATACAGATAAAACCCCGAAAAGAAATCTCTAAAAAACGTGAAACATCCTGTAATCTGATTGAATCAGACACAGCAGCGTTGAGAAAAGTAACAGGCGTCACGTGATAATCAGTTCCGCTTCATCTGGGGTCTAAACAATAATTCACACCTGAATAATTACATCGAGAAACTTTAATAGCGATTGACTTGGAATATACACAGTAATATGCGCAAACAAAATAATAATTATTTATACCAGGACTAAAGCGATTACTTTTTTCTCTCAGTAGAGGGCGATACTTCACCACTACTCAAAATACCTGAAAGGCGTATTTAGATCAAAACTGTCTAATTTTACTTTTACATTCATTTTACTGAGATTATCCATTCAGTTGTTTCTTTTACACTCACCCAGTTGAGAACAGACATTTAAAAAAAAATTACAAATTACTAAAATAACTATTATATATATTTTTTGTATCCATTAAGCATAAAAATGACTTGCACGCACAGTAAGTATTCCATTATTTATGTGAAACCCCCTCCATTATAGATACCAGGATAAAAACAACAGCAAAAGCAGAAATTTCCCCTCATGATTTGACTGTAAAATGAGTCACACCTTTCTTACCTGCGCGGTCACGTGATCGCTGAGGAATGAGCTGCAGTCTTGAAGTGTGTCCGTTCAAAGAGGAAAAAAGACAGCCTTCATCCCAGTGTGTGTATAATGGGTTTGTAGGAGTAAAGCTTCTTCTCGTCGGACCAGTTTTTCCAGTCTGATTGAGACACGGAGAGAACAGCTCTTTCACACTGACACGGAGCGAATATGGACCAATAAAACACATAAAACAGCTTCAGAGGAGTCACACAAGTCGATTTGAGAACGGTAAGTCATGTTTGGCTTTTAAAAGACGCTTTTAAGGGGTTTGTGTTGTTGTTAAAGGTGTTGTTGGATGTGTGTCTCACCTGAGTTCCTCTACCTGTGCGTTTTTTGATGGAGAAACTCCACAGTCCTCCTCATCTGCGAGTTTGTGAAGATTTACTCCGGATTTATCTTTAGAACATGCGTTTAAACGCTCAGAAATGCTCTTCAATGATTCTTAGATTAGGTATAAAACCTTTTTTTATATTATTATTAAGAAACATGCTTCTCCGTGGCTCTTTGGAGGTTAAACAAATGGGCTACTTGTTGCTTCATTAGGTTCTTGAGATCAGCATATGAAGCTTTTAAACAAACCTTTATTTTAGTTTTTGTGGCTGTGTGTGGAGAGTCATTTAATATCTTATTTTTCTTATGCATGCCAGTGCGAATTATAAACAAAACTTCAGTTTTTGCTTGACTTGTGCACTATATTTACTATTTACTGTGCCTGATCATGCATGAAATGGCTTGTCAAACATACTTGAAATGTCCACTATGAAAACATTACTTTTGTTTGAGGTTTCTGAGACCACAGCTATTAGATTTTACATGCAATTGCACATATTTAAACCTAAAAAGAACCCCTCAAAGCAGGCTATTATTTGTTTGTACACGTGTTGGGCACTTTTGGGCCCCGAATGTAAAGTGAATTTTTGCAGAATGTGAGGTTTTTGAGTCTATGGGAGCAATAACACCTTCATCTGTCCTGCAGTCAGAAAGCAGAGCTCTTGTTTTTCTCAAAAGTTCTGTGACATTCATGGCGGAGGTGTTCATTTCATGTCTTATTTTAATGTCATGTGTTGATGTCAAGTCAGAGAGGCAGGTGTTATGCATCTAAAATTGCTAAATGAATGTAATTTTTAAAACATCATAATGCTTGAAATGAAATTTTGAAGTAGGCCTACAAATATTTCAATATTTCTACTTCAAATTTTCATGTTTATGTGTTACTTGCCATTTCGTTGTAAAAAGTTTCGGTTTTAATGTGTACGTTGGGCCGTTGAAAAACAGCTGTTTTTATATCTGAGGCAGTCGTGTGTAAATGTACAAGAAGCAGACTGTAGTTAGTCTGAATGAGTGAATGAATGGTGGGTGTAAAGCAGCACCGGTGGGTTTCTTCTCTCTGATGAATGAATGGTGCTGGACGTGTTTGGACTTGATTGCTGTTGTTCCTCTTCTGAAATGCATACTGTTCTGCTGTATGTGGGTTAAATTTAACCGCCTCTGTTCTGTAAAGGGCCGTATTACTCACAGAACTGGTTTCTTCTGTGTCCAGAAGGACCGCAAACATTGTGAAACGGAGAGGGTGCGGTTTCTAGTGCTTTCTCTTTGAATTGCAATTTCAATCTGCGGGTTAGTTTTGGAGGCGTAGCAGATAAACACACCTGGCCATTTAACAAGTCGTTTACATTTATGCATTTGACAGATGCTTTTACACAAAGCCATTTACTTTGGATTTAAGGTATACATGTAATCAGTTCATGCATTTTCTGGGAATTAAACCCATGATTTTGGTATTGCCAGCATCATGAGCTACTGTTTAAACTGCAGTAATTGTCATTTTTATATGTCAGAATGGTAAATATATTGGTAGATGACCTGTTTTCACATGCATCAAACAGTATTTTTTTTATGGCTGATAACCAGTATGATGCTAAGATTTGTTATATTGTTGGTTATGTTATATAATATAGAAATGTTATTTTATTACAGCCATTAGCTAACCCATATAATGGTGATAGTTTTTATAAAATGTTTGATACATGTAGAGATACTAGAGTAATATTTTGAGTAATATATTAAATTAGTTTTAAATGTATTTTTCTTGTTTTCATTTAAAAAAAAAAAGAAGAAAATTCATTTTCTTTTCTTTTTTGGTCTTTTATTATTTTTAATGTCTGTATTTTTTTAATACATTTTTATTTTAGTTTCTAATATAATATAGTTTATTATAATGCGTATAATAATATAATAAAATAATATAAAATAATGTAATTGTGATTTTGTATACTTCAAGTAAATATAGAATCAGAACACAGATGTATAACTAATAGCAATGTTATTTTAGTATCATAGAGATTAGTGTTGTCACGGTACCAAAATTTCAGTATTCGGTACTGATACCAGTCAAAATCCACGGTTCTCGGTACCAATTTCGGTACCACATGCTAATTAAAAAAAACACACTATTTTTAATAAAGTCAAACAAAAATAAAAATGTACAAAAATCAATGCCATTCTTTATACTTTATTTAAATTGTGTTTCAAGTTTTTCCGCAAGTAATAAAAGTATGAAAAACAGTAAAGAAGTTTCACCCAAATTTAATTTGTCTTTTAATTAATTAAATTTAAACACATTGTATTGTTTTGGTAAATAAAGGGGATTTACTATTAAAATTAAACTATGGAAGAAATATTGTGACTTCTTTAAAAAAATAAAAAATAAATTTAAAAAAATTATATATATGTAAAATTATATTTCTGGCACAATGTCTTTAAGATGAACTTTTATTTTGACGGGTTGCCGTGAATACCTTTACATTTCTGTGTAGCTATATGATATGACGCTGGTTTTACTCAATGAAACGGTAAAATGCTCGCGAGGGGACTCTCAGAGCAGTTCTGTAGATGTTGTTTATGTATTTATGTCCTCATTGAGACGGCAGATGATGAATCACCGCGAGCATCAGGCGCGCTTCAGTGTATGTAGTAAAAAAAAGAAAAAACCGCGCGTCTCTGCCATTCATTCACTCACACAGAGACTCGCAGAACATGCGGGATTCATATTTGAATCGACTTTTGCGGCTTAATATTTACAGATACTAGTCCACGTCGCGATTTGATTTAAGTGCAATGACCTACTTTTGATTAATTCATCCAAACTTTGACAAACTCCGTGACATTTCGTGCTAAACTGTAAATTCCGTTTTTATAACTGGATTCCGAGATTCCGTCCGCGTTTTCTGCATCGCGGAAATCATCGGGCCGTACGCGTCAAGAACCGGGTTGACCGGGTACTCGGTACCACCGGTACTTAAAAAAACCTGGTACCGTGACGTTTTCACTTTTTCAGTACCGACTTGGTACCGAAGTACCGGGTCTTTTGACAACACTAATAGAGATATTATTACATTTTTTAGCAATAACATTTCAGTAAGTTTTTATATTAATAATCCTCATTTTCATTTCACTTTTACTTAGTATTTGTATTTTTTTTTTTTTTTGAGTTTTTAGTTTTAAATTATACTATTTCAACTAACAATTTAAAAAAAGTTTTTAGTCACCAATCATAACCCTGCACCATAGTACTTTAAAAAGAGTTTGCATAAAATACTTGATTTGTTCTTCAAGGCGTTCTGTGATTTTAAATATTTTTGTATAATGATTGCTATACTTAATTATGTGTTCATCTTGTTGATAGAACGATTGTTTCTATGTGATGGCCTGATTTTCCTAGCAGAAGCATTAAGTGAATCTATCTATAAGATGATAAACTCAGATCAATATGTTTTGTGCATTTATGTATTTATTTATACAGTAGTTGTATTGTAAAAAAGGGTGATGATACAAGACCCCTCCACTTTATTTTGCGGCAGTAGTAACTCACAGATCCAGACCAGTGCTGCGTTAAATGACGTGATCAGGTGTGATTCTTGAATTCCCTGCAGTTAATTTGTAGGTTAAATGTGCATGATTGAAACCACTCCAGACGTAGTTTAGTTAGCTGTGAGTTCAACATCAAGTGCATGGTTAATGCATGATGAGTTATCCGTCCCGGAAGACCCCTGCACATCTCCACCATCTCCTGTTTCTGCTCTCCTCTAGTCTTTCTCTAATGGAGGATACTGTTACCCATAGAGCTCTAGCAGCACGAGAGGCCAAACACATGTAGTGGAGTGTAACACGACTCAGTTGTGTTCTGTAAGCAGATGTGGGAAAAGTTCACCTCTGTGGAGTGTTGCTAAACAGTGTGCTTTAGAAGAAGAAGACAGACTTGTGTTTATATATATATATATATATATATGTGTATGTATATGTATTTTAAGTCCTCTGTTTACTTTCTTTATGCATGTTCCTGATCATATAATACACAATTCATCCATGCATGTTATTGTGAAGTCTTTTCACCATTCAATCAATTTTGTGTCAATATCAATATCAAGTCCCACGCTACATTTTTTAAATTGCACTGAATAAAAATGTTTAGAAACAGTTTTCTCTCAAAAATTGCTAGTAAAATAGTAACATATTAAATGTGAAATTTTAAAGTTAGAATTTTCATTGCTCATTAATTGATCAAATTATATAGATTTGTAAATGCCTGATGCTAATGTCTGTGTATAGAAAACAAGGTGAATGATAGAGTTTAGTTGCAAAATTGCTAAAATTTGTTGCACGCTTTTTCTCAGAATTCACTCAAGAATTCGGATCATTTTCGTGACCCAAGGTGAGCTAAAACTCGATAAAAAATTTTTTTGTAAATAAAACAGACATCGCGTATATTTTGCAAGAAAATACAATTTCAGTCTTTCTACTTCAAAATTTCATGTTTAATTTAATGTTACTACTTGCTGTTTCTTTGTAATAAATTTACCAGCAATTTTTGTGTGAAATTGTTTCTGCACTAATTGCTTTTCAGTGTTTGTTTACTAATTATACTGCAGTACTGCATAAGACATTTACGAATAAAGCACTGCTTTCATCCCATGTGTTCAAGAGAACAAAATCTTCACTTCCTGCAAAACTGCTGCTAAATATCAGTAATAAAATAATAACAAAATGTTGAAGCCTGTTCTGCATCCAGAAATGTATTCGTTAAATGTGCTTCTGTCATAGTTTTTTTTTTTTTCACATTTATATTTTATGCACATTTCAAATATTTTATGCATGTCTTGGAATTTCCATCCAGCATTTTTTGTGTGTGCAGTATACCATATTTTACCTAAAAATATGTGGATGGAAAAATGGATAATGTTATTTGTAATTTAAAATATGTTAACAAGGAGATAAGAGCTGTACAGCAAAATATACAAATATTTCAAGTAAAATTCTTGGTTCTATATATTACAAATCAATTGCTGTGATAATTAATAGATGTAATAAACTTTTATTTAAAAATATACTTATCTAAAACTTTACTGTGATTAAACGCACACTTTCGGAAGAGCATGTAACACGTCGCATGGCTTTAAGAAGAGTGACTCTTACTTTCCCAAGATGCCTTGTGCAAATCAGTTTTGCAATTCACTGGATTCAAATTCTCACCCATTTGCTTTACAAGTCAGGAAATTCAAATCCTGGAGCCGTGGCCTTCCAGTTCTGGTGAGCGATTTGCTTGTGTTGTGTTGGAGGGAGAGAAGATTTTACTAGTGCAACCTGAACAGAAACATGAGTGAGACTCTCAAAAACACATTTGACCTGAACGCGTCATCGTGTGCATTCAAATATACACAGAATAGTCACTGAAATAAACAATCCAGAAGGTATTTGGTGAGGAATATTTTGTCTGAGAACCAGGAACATTTTCTTAATTTACTCCGCATTTAATCTGTCTGGAGGAATATTAAAAAGTTCTTATTTGCAATGTTTCTAAAGCTTAAAATTCACCACCTCGCGTTACCACACTGCTTTGCAATATGATTCATGCATGCATGCATGCACCAATGCATCTAGCAAAACTTATTTCTTTAAAGTGGATCGTCCTGTCAGAACACCCATCATCACCACGTTCATGAAGATCTGACAGAAAAGTCTTGTATCGGATCGAGCCCTTGGCATGTTTACAGCTCTGCTGCTTTCTTAGACAAATATAAAACTGAGTCTATACTGATGAGTGACTGTTAACGGAGAAACGTGGAGCAGAACAAAGCTTCATTTGATTAAGATTAAGACCATTTAAAGACCTACGGTTGTACTTTAAATAACCATGCGCTGAAAAAAACGAACAAAAAGGTGCCATTTTCAACCAAAAAGAGAAGACGAGTGACCAGATCAAATGCAAGTAGATATTGGAAGCATATAATCATTCATCAGTTTTGATGAATGAACAGGTGATACCTGTTTTGAAGCCACTGACTCAAAACACACAGCTTTGTTCGTGCTGGTCCAGTTAATGTTCACACACTTTCAAGAGGAAGCAAACTTTATAAATGTG
Source organism: Onychostoma macrolepis (assembly GCF_012432095.1). Classification (NCBI taxonomy): domain Eukaryota; kingdom Metazoa; phylum Chordata; class Actinopteri; order Cypriniformes; family Cyprinidae; genus Onychostoma; species Onychostoma macrolepis. The sequence goes on from NC_081175.1 coordinate 27,229,411, forward strand.
ATTGGCTGTTTCAACCAAAAAGCGAGACTATTATTTATACACTTTCCATATTGAATGAATACTGAATTTGTGTAATGTATTTATAAAACCATGTGACAGTTTACACAGGACTAGATTTTTGAACAATTTAGCCAAATTTGTTCTGCCTGGGCTTCATTAATGAAGTCAATTATGTAATGTTGAGAAAAGAAAAAACTAAAAAACATGACATTTTAAAAGTAGAAAAAAGTGTTTTGTTTTTTTCCATTTCTCATCAAGTGGTCTATTTATATGAATTTGTAAATGCCGGACACTAATGTCAATATCTAGAAAACAAGGTGTTTAGTGCAAAATTGCTGAAATTAAATCTCAGGGTTTGCACAAGAATTTAGATCATTATATATTAGCATTAGCATTGTTGGAAAATGTTTTAGAAATGACCCAAGGAAGAGCTAATACCCTATAAAACATGATTTAAAAAAAAAAATAAAGCAGACATTATTGCATATATTTTGCAAGAAAATACAATTTCAGTCTTTCTACTTCAAAATTTCATGTTTCAATTTTACTCCTTGCTGTTTCTTTGTAACTGATTGTGAATTTACTAGCTATATATATATATATATATATATATATATATATATATATATATATATATATATATATATATATAGAGAGAGAGAGAATATAAGTACTGTATGTATAAGTATTAGTAAAGATCTTATAGTATAGCTGAATGATATGTGCACAAAATTGCTGAATTCAATTGAACACTTGTTTATTTTATTATTTTAATTTATTTAATTTTAATTAGGTATTTAGTTATTAGGTTATGCCAATCTCAATGAAAAATCCTTTTAATCTCCATAGTAACTCAAGAATTCTATACAGCCTGGAATGGTTATTGAAGACAGTTTTGTTGAATTGGAAATTTAAAAACTGTCTTGTGGACTTTGTATGTAGAGCGTATGGTGTGTCCTAACCACTTCCCTAACCACCTTTATGGTGAACGTCTTTTTGAATTATTTATTAAATGACACTAAAACATCTCTTCCGCACTGTTTTCATGCATATAAACGAGGAAAAATAAGGGTGTATGCATCTCTGTCGGTTTTGTGAGATGTTTGCAGAAGCTGCCTCTTCTCTCCTCTCAGGTTGCACAACAGCAGGTGAATGTGATCCCAAAGGGATCCATGTGTTTTCTCCTTCCCCTTTTTTTTTCGAACCCTTCCCCCATGTGAAAGGGTTTCCATAGCACGGCCCGGGGCGAGACTTTAAACCCGTTTCCCGAGACCTGCTCGTATTCACATTACTGCAGACGCTCTGTGTAGAAGTGAACGGTTGTTTAGTCTGTTGAATGGGAATCTTTGTTCTCGTCATCATAGAGCGGAGAGCATGTGATGACGTGTGTGATTGTACGTTCGTTTGCGCTGTAGATCAGGATTGTTGGATAGTGTCATTCACGGAACAGGGAAGAGTTGTACTTGATAAGGTTTTGGTGACTGTTTTTTTCCCATTTGAACACCACCAACACACAAACCCATAGATACAGCTAACAGGTGGTTTGCAATTCAAAAGCGTGTGTTTAAAACCGAAGACTCTTATTATAGCATTCCAGAGATACTTGACATCGGAATGTTGACATGTGTTGAGAACCGGTTTATTATATACAGTGAACGCTAAACACTTAACTCATTAACACAGGCTGTTGTTCACAGACAAAAGCAGATGTTTGAGCTGTGGTGGAGTGGATGGCTGAAGGGTTTGAGTGTGTGTTGAGTATAAGGTTCTCACCGAGCGTGTTGTTCAGGTCGCGCCAGACTGAAGTATGCTGTAGTGCTCATACTACTGCTGCTAGAAATAGATTCAAAGGTCAAACACGTCAGCTGTAAATCTTTCCATCCATCCGTCCATCGTTCCATCCTTCTGTCTGTCTGTCGTTCTATCTGTTGTTCTATCGTTCTGTCTATTGTTCTATCATTCTATCTATTGTTCTGTTATGTCGTTCTATCATTCTATCTATCATTCTATCGTTATGTCGTTCTATCTGTCGCTCTATCTATCTATCTATCTATCTATCTATCTATCTATCTATCTATCTATCTATCTATCTATCTATCTATCATCTATCTATCTATCTATCTATCTATCTATCTATCTATCTATCTATCGCTCTATCGCTCTATCGCTCTATCGTTCTATCGTTCTATCGTTCTATCGTTCTATCATTTGGTATATTGTCCTATCGTTCCATCCATCCATTGATCTGTTGTTCTGTCAATCTATCCATCGTTCTATCTGTCTGTCGTTCTGTTGTTCTATCTGTCGTACTACCATATGTATAAATATGAATAAATTTTCAAAACAGAAGATTTTACATTATTCATTGTTTAGACTGTTGGATCTGAGGTGGATTGGCAATATGGCAAAACAGACACAGTTATCAGGTTATGCTGATCTCACAATGTCATTAAAAAATCATCGTCTTGTGCATGTCTTTACCTGTAACGTAAAATCAAGATCCTTTTAATCTCCATTTAGCAACTCTAAACGGCTACAAATGAATCTGAAAACTATTGAAAAACCTATTGACTGAAACCATGTTAATGTAAGCTGTGGCTCCTTAAGAAAAGTGGGATGAAAATCTCTGATCCGGTTGAGAGTTTCTTCAGTGGTTCTCTCAGACCTCAGCTTTTCATTGCTAAAAATGTCACCTCCCGTGGAATTACGTCACATACGCAAAGCGAGCCGTGGGTAAACATGGGTGTGTGTTTTGCATGCTGTGTTTCTTTCTCTTTCCGGGTGTGTGCTCTGTTACGCTCCTCACACAGCTCTGCGGCAGCATCCTGCTGGAGTGTGTGTTATTTCAGCGCTGTGGGCCATGTTTAATAAAAGTGATGCTCGCTAGTTTGAATCCTGCTCTGCTGTTTGATTAGTCCAAAACATGCCACTTCCTTCTGGTTTCATGTAATATTAAACCAAGGAAAGGTGTTGGGTTTTTGTTGTTGGTAAATGTGTTAAGCAATATGGCATGTGATGAAAAGGAGGACATATTTAAATATTTACAGAGGGATTCTTCCCCGCTGAACTTTTCCAAATTAATCTCTTATCAAACAATGACCTTAGCAGGCCGGTCTCGGTGTAGATGCTTCAGAAATGCTTGAGCGCTCAGCCGGATCACGAACACCTCAGGTTTCCATAAGATCAGAGGAGGATCATCCTGTGATTGTGGCGAGATTTGCAAAAGAAACTCATCCATCATTAAATCAAAATTGACCTTCTGGCTGTTTACTATAGACTGTTTACTTTCTTAAACCATGCTTCTGGTCTTATTGTGAATTATTCATCAGTGCATGTTATTGCAATGAAACCTATGTTTGACTTAATCATCTTTTTATCAAAATGTAGTGACTTTTGCTGCCTCTGAAACAACCAAATCCTCATTTATTTCCCCCCAATGCTCCAATCAAAGTCATATCAAGACAACTGTTACCATCTAATTAATTTCCGGTGAAATTTAGAAATTATATATATATATATATATATATATATATATATATATATATATATATATATATATATATATATATATATATATATATATATATATATATATATATATATAATTATTATTTTTCTTTTTTTCTTTCAGGATCATGTTTCACTCAGAAATGCATGACATTACAGATGTAAAACAGGTTGTGAATGCTGTTGACTTTGAAGACGCCCTTCTAAATATATAAATATATATCATTCCTACAACATATGGTAAAATATGTTAAATATTTCTTGAATACATGCAGTGTCAGTGACTTTGGATGCATAAATATAAATGGATTGCAGTAACAAAAAAAAATGCTGTAGAATTGACTTTGAAACCAGTTTTTGCTCAGAAATTGCGAGTAGATTTCACACATAATTACAAAGAAGTGGCAGGTAACACATTGAATTAAACATTTATTATTTTATTTACTTAAACTCGAAAGGTGTTTTTTTTTTTTTTTTTTTTTTTTTTACAGTGCAGCATTTAGTGATGCAGATTTATTAAATAATTATTAAATAAAATTTTAAAATATAAAAACTGAAATGGTATTTTTTATGTGTATTCCAAGAATATTTGTTTTATTTACTTAGAAACTTGGAGAAATCATTTTTACAGTGGGTTTTTTTTTCCATGTCAAATATTAAATATTTCAATTAGTTAACTTTTTACTTGTCAATATTTACATTTTTTATTTTATTTTATAACTTTAAAAAAAAAGGAAAAGAAACTTGACAAATGTCTCTACTCAAAAGCATTATAGAGCCATGACTTTTTAAAATTGAAATAATTGTATTTATTAATAAGGTCAATTATATTATTCCAATCTACATTTAATTAAAAAAATGTGTGTATATATATATATATTTATATATATATGAAAATGTCATCATCCATGAAGATATACTGTGTGTTTTACTGTGCCTAGTCGTATGGATGCGTGTGCAGCTGTGTTTTGTGGCTGCTGGTGTTGTGTGATGGTGGAGATTATGTGGTGTTACCTGTGAGGCCACAGCCGAGTGTCGGGGTGGAGTCTGGGTAACGTCAGCCACATTCGTTTGACAGGAAGCTTTTTATATTGAAGCAGATGAAAAGTGCTGATATCATTAGAATATCTTTTCACCAGCAGCATGTTCCGTCCTGTAAAGCGTCTCTGTGTCAAAGTTTGACTTGTTTTTGTATTCAGTTTTTGCGTAATTTATTTCATACCTTTCATTGTCATCATGAACAATGAGAAAAAAGTACAGTATGAAAACACTGATCACACGCACTAGAAATGCTGCTGAGAAGGAAGGAATCAGTTAATAATAATAATTATTATAATAATGTATTGTTTATTATTATTATTATTATTATTAATGATGATGATAATGTATTGAATCATTATCATTTATTTAATATGACTAAAACAATTATTACATTTTTAAATATTTGATTTTTCAAATTAACAAGGAAATGCACAATTCATTTATTGTTAAATTGATTTTCAAAAATGATTAATAAATCCATTTTAAATACAACTTCTAAATTGCATTCGCAAAGACATTTGGCAATTGTTTTTTATTAATTTGCTATTCAAGTAAAAAAATATGTGTCTTATATGTATGCAATAACACACAAATATATTTACCTTAATTTTTGTCAAGTATTTTTATATATATATATATATATATATATATATATATATATATATATATATATATATATATATATATATATATATATATATGTCAGGTCCATAAATATTGGGACATCGACACAATTCTACCATTTTTGGCTCTATACACCACCACAATGGATTTCAAATGAAACGAACAAGATGTGCTTTAACTACAGACTGTCAGCTTTAATTTGAGTATTTACATCCAAATCAGGTGAACGTTATAGGAATTACAACAGTTTGCATATGTGCCTCCCACTTGTTAAGGGACCAAAAGTAATGGGACAGAATAATAATCATAAATCAAACTTTCACTTTTTAATACTTGGTTGCAAATCTTTTGCAGTCAATTACAGCCTGAAGTCTGGAACGCATAGACATCACCAGACGCTGGGTTTCATCCCTGGTGATGCTCTGCCAGGCCTCTACTGCAACCGTCTTCAGTTCCTGCTTGTTCTTGGGGCATTTTCCCTTCAGTTTTGTCTTCAGCAAGTGAAATGCATGCTCAATCGGATTCAGGTCAGGTGATTGACTTGGCCATTGCATAAAAGTCCACTTCTTTCTCTTCAAAAACTCTTTGGTTGCTTTTGCAGTATGCTTTGGGTCATTGTCCATCTGCACTGTGAAGCGCCGTCCAATGAGTTCTGAAGCATTTGGCTGAATATGAGCAGATAATATTGCCGAAACACTTCAGAATTCATCCTGCTGCTTTTGTCAGCAGTCACATCATCAATAAATACAAGAGAACCAGTTCCACTGGCAGCCATACATGCCCACGCCATGACACTACCACCACCATGCTTCACTGATGAGGTGGTATGCTTAGGATCATGAGCAGTTCCTTTCCTTCTCCATACTCTTCTCTTCCCATCACTCTGGTACAAGTTGATCTTGGTCTCATCTGTCCATAGGATGTTGTTCCAGAACTGTGAAGGCTTTTTTAGATGTCGTTTGGCAAACTCTAATCTGGCCTTCCTGTTTTTGAGGCTCACCAATGGTTTACATCTTGTGGTGAACCCTCTGTATTCACTCTGGTGAAGTCTTCTCTTGATTGTTGACTTTGACACACATACACCTACCTCCTGGAGAGTGGTCTTGATCTGGCCAACTGTTGTGACGGGTGTTTTCTTCACCAGGGAAAGAATTCTTCGGTCATCCACCACAGTTGTTTTCCGTGGTCTTCCGGGTCTTTTGGTGTTGCTGAGCTCACCGGTGCGTTCCTTCTTTTTAAGAATGTTCCAAACAGTTGTTTTGGCCACGCCTAATGTTTTTGCTATCTCTCTGATGGGTTTGTTTTGTTTTTTTCAGCCTAATGATGGCTTGCTTCACTGATAGTGACAGCTCTTTGGATCTCATCTTGACAGTTGACAGCAACAGATTCCAAATGCAAATAGCACACTTGAAATGAAGTCTGGACCTTTTATCTACTCATTGTAATTGGGATAATGAGGGAATAACACACACCTGGCCATGGAACAGCTGAGAAGCCAACTGTCCCATTACTTTTGGTCCCTTAACAAGTGGGAGGCACATATGCAAACTGTTGTAACTCCTATAACGTTCACCTGATTTGGATGTAAATACCCTCAAATTAAAGCTGACAGTCTGCAGTTAAAGCACATCTTGTTCGTTTCATTTGAAATCCATTGTGGTGGTGTATAGAGCCAAAAATGTTAGAATTGTGTCGATGTCCCAATATTTATGGACCTGACTCATATATATATATATATATTCGTTTTTTAAATATTTTTAGTATTATAATTTTATGACTTTTTATATTTAATATATAGTCTACATAGTTTGTATATTTCATTTATTTTAGTTTATGTAGTTTTAGTTATTTTAGCACTTCAGTTACTAATTAAATGAAAATTGAAAAATGTTGCCTTGACAACTAGCTAAAATAAATTAAGTTCATTTATGATTTTAGTTATAGTTTTTAGAATAATGTAGAATTTTTGTCTTAAATTTGTAATTGTAAAAAATGTATTTAAATAACATTGTACATCAATAATGTAATGATCCAGTGCCGCTGGTTACCAGCATTTTGTAAGAGTGTTGTATGTTTAGTGTGTGTTGTGGAAAATGTGTGTGTTTCTGCATGGTGTTAGCAAGCCAAATCAGTGTTTTGACATGTTGCTGCACGACACAGCAAATCTCAATTATTGTCTCTCTGTGCTGTTTAAAAGCCTTAATGTAATAATTGTGTGTCTTGTCTCGGAGCAGACGGTCTCTCAGGATGAGCGCTCGAGCGCGGGCCGCTTCCCAGGGTTCCCTGGAGGAGCCGGATGACGAGGTGGTGCCCTACAGCGATGACGAGACGGACGAAGAGTTACAGTCCGAAGATGATCTGGATCGCAGCGAAGACCAGCTCCCAGAACCAGAAGCCAGACCCGCGCCTGCCGCCGGTGAGCTTGAGGACGGATCTGCTGTTAAAGTGTTCTGTCAGCACTTGTTCTGTGTTCTAATTGTGATTCTCTTCTCAGAGCCCAGCTGGACCATCCGAGCGAATGACAGGGAATATTGCAATCAGCCCCAGTTTAAGAAGAAGGTCTTTCTGTGCATCAAGAAAAGCAAATATTCTGTAAGTGAATCCATTGTTGTTTTTAGTGAAACCTGAAGTGCCTGTTTGTGCACTACCAGTTTGGAATAATTCAGATTTTTGGAATGTTTCTAAAAGAAGTGTCATCTTCTGCATTTATTTGATCAAAATACATTAAAAAAAAAAGTGAAATATTATTACAGTGTAAAATAACTGTTTTCTATGTGAATATATAGTAAAATGTAATTTATTTCTGTGATCAAAACTGAATTTTCAGCCTCATTACTCCAGTCTTCGGTGTCACATGATTTCCCACTGCTTACTAACACTTAACGCTCGCATGCTGGATTTTTCCACTGTTTACACCACAAACAGTGACTGTTTGAAGCGGGCAGGTGTTTTCATCTTAAACTAAAGGACCATGAAAAGTGAAACTGTACTTTTACTATACCATAATCATAATTTTGATATACGTTTTCTTTTATACAAGCTTTACAATCATTGTACGAACTGGTCAAACCAGCGTTCAGATTAACATTAATTTTTAGTTTTCTGAGAAAGGACTGTATCTGTTTTTCTCTGTCAAATGTTTAATTTGTAGTCAGATACATCACGAATCAACTTTGAATTCACCTGAAAAACAACAACCATAACTTCACACAGTTTAGCTTCAAAGGTGACATTTCTGTGTATCGATTACACTCATGGTTCATAGTTCTACTCATAGTGACTTAACAAACATTGCAAGTCAATCCTAGTATTACACTTCAGTCTGAGATGTTTATATCTTTGGAAACACCTCCAGGAAACGCCAGAAAATTAAAACACGTCATGTATTTTGTTTGCAATTAGTGTCTTATCTGTTCTGTTGTGTTAAATAACTCAAGGCTTGGCCTCTATTATAGTCTAAACTGAGAGTTTTATGGTAATTTTCTTACATCATTTACATGTTAAACACGCAACAGATCCGTTCAGAATGGTGGAGTTTAAGATCTTTGGTATGACAATTATCTAAGACTGGATAAACTGAATAAGACTCGAGGTTTGTCGTGTATCATGTGTTCGGCGTGAGATTTAAGCAGCGATGACTGGATTTGTCTTGTGGTTGAACTGTTACCCTATGAGAGCAGATATAGATGTGTTGTGATTTACATTTATGGAAATCAGTTGGGTTTGGCAACTAAAATTTTGAATGAGAGCGAGAGTAAAAGGAACTGAAATAGAGAAACTGAAAAATAGGAACTAAAATAGAAAAACAGGCAAATGAACTGCAGAGACACATTGAATCAGAATATGTAACAGTGGTACTGAACCTATGGACGCTTGTTTCTGCCATGGGATAAATGAAAAAGAAAGGAATTTCGACTTTTGATGTCACAATTTAGGCTTTTTTTTTGTTTGTTTGTGTCTCTCAATTTTGAGAAAAGAGGTCAGTATTCCAAGATAAAACGTCACAATTCACTTCATGATTATTATTTTTTAAAATCTAATTCTCAATTAGTCAACTTGCAATGACTTATCTTAAACTATATCAGTGCCTTTGTTTTGTCTCGAGATGCACACCAGTAATGTTTTTTCCTAAGCACAATTATAAAAATTACTTAAATGTCCTAATTGAACTATGGCCTAATCCTGGTTTAGTCTAATCCCTGTCTGTGAAACCGGGCCATAAACTCATAATTGTGAAAAAAAAATTCAGCATTGTGAGATTGTCGCAATTATGTTTACTATTCTATTCTATTCTATTCTATTCTATTCTATTCTATGGTGGAAACAAGCTTCCATGAAATCCTTACCCAGATCTGAAGACAAGCTTTTATTTTGTGTCTTGTTTTTTGATAAAAATTCCTAAAAGTTTCAAATGTATTTGTCTGCTATTCCAGCCTCATAATTCAGAAAGCTCCTGAGAAACTAGTCTGCATTATTTCACAACTAACAAGCTTTAAACTTACTGAAGAGCCTTGGGTTACATGAGAAGCCATTTTCTACAAAGTCTTGTTTTACTGTGAAATATTGATATATTGTTTCACATTCAGCAGGTAATGATTTATGTAAAGCATATCTTCATTGTGATAGTTCACAATTCATTCCTTTTGGGATGAGAACTTGCAAAAATTAAGACTTAATGTTTTACACCAGTTTGGTAATAACTTGAATTTCTTTTCATTTTAAGGGCAATGCAATCAAGACCTACAAATACAACTTCTTCACTTTCCTGCCGCTGAACCTGTACGAGCAGTTTAAGAGAGCGGCCAACCTCTACTTCCTGTGTCTGCTGATCCTGCAGGTATAAACCCACAAACCTCACTCGGTCAGGATCGCAGAATAATGGCCCACAGGCTGATCAAAGCATATGAAAGCATTTGTGTTGCACTGATAAATTGTGTACAGTAAGATATTTATTATTTATTTATGACAAATTTATTATTTATTATTATTTATTACAAATGTATTATTTTTATTAATTATTTACATCTGTTGCTCAGCATATATATGTTGATATAAGTATGGGAAATATAAAAAACAAAATTATAGAAGGAATTATTAAATCTTTTTAAGAAAAACAGGCTTGATTTCAGTTTCATGTTGTCATTTTATGAATCATATGAACATATGGTATGAACTTCCATCTGTTTTCATATGTCAGATCATTAAAAATATATGAAATATAAAATAGATTTATATAAAACTAAATATATTTTGTTTTATTTATATAAATAAATAACAAAATAAAAATAATGAATTATATCTTTCAAAAATAATATGTGTGTGTATAATGTACATCTCGAAAAATATTTATTAAAATATTTTATTCATATAATTATTGAAAATAAACACGGTATATATGTCAGATCAATAAAAAAATAAAAGTGTATATTATATGATAAAAATTAATTATATAAAATTTATTGATATAGTATTGAAAAGGAACAGGGTTGTTTTTCGATTTCGTGATGTTTTATGAATATGAATCCATGTGTTTGAATGTGTCAGATCATTCCTGAAATCTCCACGCTGCCGTGGTACACCACCCTGGTGCCGTTAGTGCTGGTGTTGGGCATCACCGCCATTAAAGACCTGGTGGACGACCTGGTGAGTCCCTGCATGTGCTTTCTGATGGCATGGTTTTGTTGAAAAGCAGCCATTAATTGTCATACCGTGCTAATGGTTTCTGTCATCTGATCTGCGTCTCGTTGAAAGGCACGACACAGGATGGACAAAGAAATCAACAACAGAAAGTGTGACGTGCTGCTCAATGGCAGGTGAAGACTGAACTTTAATCCGCTTTAATACTGAAGTGCATGAGATTAGTGCTCATGTTTGTCAGTGAAAAAAATTACGTAAACGTAAGGCTGAATTCTCTTTCTTCAGGTTTGGAGAAACCAGATGGATGAACCTACAAGTTGGTGACGTGGTCAGACTAAAGAAAAACGATTTTATCCCGGTGAGTTATTTTTAAATATCTTCCCTTCCCGTTAAGATTTTTTTATTTTATTTTATTTTATTTATTATCCATGTGCCATTTGAGTGTTGTCTTCATCTGTTGTAGAGCATTTATTCATTATACAAATATAAATAAAAATATAAATTAAATAAAAATTATACATTAAAATAAATAAAATTATCTGTTAAATTAACCTTTTTTTTTCTAAGAGACTTGTAGGTTTGCCATATGCCATTTTAAATACAAATTATATATTTAATGAGATACACTTAAAATAAAATAATGCAAATTAAAATATTTAATTGATATGGCATATATATATATATATATATATATATATATATATATATATATATATATATATATATATATATATATATATATATATATATATATATATATATATATATATATATTAGAAATATTTTATAAAATCTTTAAAATTTTTATTTCAATATTTTACTGTTTAAAATATTATAATATTAGTGAAATATACTTGAAGTATATCACATTATTGTCTATTTTAAGAAGGGCCTGATTGAATTCTGCTTGTTTCTGGGCTTTTCCCTAATTTTATGTATCCTAATTATTAATAATTTGATTGTTATTACTTTACCTTGAATATTCATTTGGTTTCATGTCATGTTTATGCTCCATTCTGCATTAGATTTTTTTAATTTATGTGTTTCTTCACCCCTCCAGTCACTTCATTCATGCGTTTGATGTCATTTTTAAGTTGGTTTCTCATTTTCACCTGTGTTTTGACCTCACGTAGGCCGATATTCTGTTGTTGTCCAGTTCAAATCCCAACAGTCTGTGTTATGTAGAGACGGCGGAGCTCGACGGGTAAGAGACGCATTAAACACACAACAGACCATACGCCAGTTTAAGCCTCTGAATCACACTGTTGCATATTTCCACACTTTAGACAAGTATTTAATCACACAGTGCCTATTTTTATGATGATTTTTTTTACAGTAGTCATAATTGACTTCTTGTGGTCATAACTATACAACCAATTTTGCTTGCATGAATCAGTTTTAGTGTAATTTGATGACTTCATGTCAGCATTACGAACGGTCATTGAAGTGCTCGGACATTGATTCATAACGGGAGTTGTGTAATGGATTTGTTCTTTGTCTCGTATAGTTCAGTGCAAACACAATCGCTTTATTTTGTTTTCTTTACGTACAAAAGAATCATAATTCAGGTCCTGGCTTTGTTTGTCTGTGAATTTTTGAATAGTTTCATTAATATTAACAAATTGAATTGATTATGTAATATTTGAATGCTTTATCTTAAGCGTTTTATACTTCTTTTTTTTTTTAAATGTAAGTCTTGTTTTAAAAACGTGAAACCTGAAGTATTTCACATTAGTCTGTATTCAAAGTTTTTATGGATCCTAATTGTGAAACATCTGATTGTCATTACACACACTTGAATATTAATTTGCTGTCATGTTTGTGCTTGCTTTTTCTCCAGTTTTAAAAACACAACTAAAACACAACACATTTTGTCTTTTACATTCAATAGAATCATAATTCAGTCCCTGTGTTCGTCTGTCTGTTTAAATTGTTTCCTAAATATTAAAATATTTAATTGATATTTATATATTTTATAACAATTTTATTTTCATTAATATCTTTTAATGATTAAAATATTATAATATTAGTGAAATATCTACAGCAAGAGACCATAAATTAATGAATTTCACTGTGTTCATAGATCCTAATTCATTACACAGCTTAAATATTAATTTGCTGTCATGTCATGTTTATGCTTGCTTTTCCTCTGTTTTACATTTTAAAGTGTTTTTACATTTCATTTGTTTAAATACACTTGCTTAATATTGTTTTTTACATACAATAGAATCATAATTCAGTTGCTAGGTCTGTCTGTCTGTGCACCTTTTCCCTTTAACATTTTAAATATTATTTTTAATATTTTATAAAAGCTTTCTCACTTTAAAAGTCTTATATTAATGTTAAAAGTATTATAATATTGGTGAAATGTCCTCTGCAAGCAACTTAAAGTTGAAATAAAATATAAAAATTAAAATAAATACTGGATATAAAATTAAATAAAAATGCTAACACTTCACAATAATGAATAATCAGGTACTAATGCCTAAATTAATACTTAATTTATTACATATTATTACATACTAATGATTATTAAAGGTGTTAACTAATTATGAACTAACGAAGGGCTATCCTTAACTACGACTGGAGTCATACGGATTCATGCATGAATAACGGCAGCCTTAACTACATGTTAGTACATGTTTGATAGTTAATGCATTAATTAACATTTATGGGTAAACTAAATCAAACAGCCTCTTTAAGAAGGAATAAGAAATACTCTGACTTTGAAATTAATTTATATAATCATAATTTGAGCATTTGACATCTTCAGCTTTATCATAAACATTATTGGGTGGAAAAGGATTAGTTGATCCTCCTCATCACGTGTAGAAAATACTAAATATACTAACGACTGATCTTGTCTGTTTTATGTTCTTCTCTTTCCCTTTAAACTCACCCCCTATTGTGACTTATACACGGATTAATAAAAAAATTAAAACCCAAAACCCACAAAGAACATTTGTAGAACAATTCCTAAAGAAATGCTCAAACTGGGAAGAGTTCACTGTCCATCCAGACACAGCCGTGATGATCCTGATCTGAACATCCACACAGCATCTCTTAACCGGGCTGAATACTCACTGTGTTAGCACATGTGTGTTTGATAGAAAGCACAACATAAATCATGAGCAGAGTTTATTAAGTAGTTAACAGTGAATTCATTATGATTGGGCCCCTCAAGTAAAGTCATGTCAAAATCGACTTTAACAAGCCATTAGTTGATGTTAGTATATGGGTAGTTAATAAAAAGGTGACACAATGTGAGAGTGTCCTCCTTATTCCTTACACCTCCAATACAACAAACAATGATTTTTAGTTGTTTTATTATTTATTTACATAATTTCACATATATGGACTCAAAAGAAAGACCAAACATAATGTTACCTGTAAAGAGACACAGAACAGAAGGTCAAATATTTCACATCCAGAAGCTCAATTACTGTTAATTACTGTACATAACTTTATTATGTACAGTACAGATGACATTTATTAGATTAAAATATCGACATTACCGTAACAACAAACCTTCCGCGCCGAGCGAGCGCGCCACTAATGAGTGTCCCACCAGAAACAAACTTATGTAAATAAAACAACTAAAAATCATTGTTTGTTGTATTGGAGGTGTAAGGAATAAGGAGGACACTCTCACATTGTGTCACCTTTTTATTAACTACCCATATACTAACATCAACTAATGGCTTGTTAAAGTCGATTTTGACATGACTTTACTTGAGGGGCCCAATCATAATGAATTCACTGTTAACTACTTAATAAACTCTGCTCATGATTTATGTTGTGCTTTCTATCAAACACACATGTGCTAACACAGTGAGTATTCAGCCCGGTTAAGAGATGCTGTGTGGATGTTCAGATCAGGATCATCACGGCTGTGTCTGGATGGACAGTGAACTCTTCCCAGTTTGAGCATTTCTTTAGGAATTGTTCTACAAATGTTCTTTGTGGGTTTTGGGTTTTAATTTTTTTATTAATCCGTGTATAAGTCACAATAGGGGGTGAGTTTAAAGGGAAAGAGAAGAACATAAAACAGACAAGATCAGTCGTTAGTATATTTAGTATTTTCTACACGTGATGAGGAGGATCAACTAATCCTTTTCCACCCAATAATGTTTATGATAAAGCTGAAGATGTCAAATGCTCAAATTATGATTATATAAATTAATTTCAAAGTCAGAGTATTTCTTATTCCTTCTTAAAGAGGCTGTTTGATTTAGTTTACCCATAAATGTTAATTAATGCATTAACTATCAAACATGTACTAACATGTAGTTAAGGCTGCCGTTATTCATGCATGAATCCGTATGACTCCAGTCGTAGTTAAGGATAGCCCTTCGTTAGTTCATAATTAGTTAACACCTTTAATAATTATTAGTTTGTGATGAATTAAGTATTAATGTAGGCATTAGTACCTGATTATTCATGTACCCTTATTGTAAAGCATTACCATAAAAATTAATTAATATAATATAGCAATGAAATATATTTTTTTCATCATTTCATGAAAGAGGGTGGGAGTTGGTTTTAGTGCATCTTTTTGTCAAATGACTTTTATTAGTGTAGTTTCTCATTGTTTGTCCAGAGAGACGAATCTGAAGTTTAAGATGGGTCTCAAGGTGACAGACGAGCGTCTTCAGGAGGAGAATCAGTTGGCCCGGTTTAATGGTGAGTACTGTTTACAGCTATTATAGGAGAGTCTGACAGACTTGGACACAAAACAGCAGGTAATTTGTGTGCGAGTAGTTGCTTGATTGTGATTTTACATGCATAAACACGTGTTAGCCTTAAACCAGGTGTGGCCCTGGTTAGTTTAGTGTCTTCACTAAAATCAAAATGCTGCAAAATGAGTGAGATTTAGAAACCAAGCAACTGGCAATGTTAATGTTTCCATGTAGCCATCCAGAGAATTTGCAGTGCAGTTTCTCGTTTTGTGTCTTTCTCAGCCTTGATCATGTGCGAGGAGCCCAACAACCGTCTGGATAAGTTTGTGGGAACGATGATCTGGGACTCTAAGAGTTACCCGCTCGACCTGGACAACATGCTGCTCAGAGGATGCAAGATTCGCAACACAGACGAGTGCCACGGCCTGGTCATATTCGCAGGTCCGTTCACTTCGCTGACCGACACACTCTCACGGTCACAGTTCGGTGTGTGTTTGTGTTTGTAAAAGCAGCTGTGATGTTTCGTTCTACAGGAAATGACACTAAAATCATGAGGAATGGAGGGAAGACCAGGTTCAAACGCACCCTGATAGACAAACTCATGAACTACATGGTCTACACGGTCAGTTAAACACAGTTCACTGATATTTGACATTTTACACCCACAAGTCATTTATAGATTTTATTTGACATTTTTTATTTATATTTACAGAATTGTATTTATTTATATTATTTATTATTTATTTATATTGCTATTTATTAGTGTTGTCAAACAATTAATCACGATTAATCGCATCCAAAATTTAGTTTGCATTATATATGTGTGTGTTCTGTGTATATTTATTTATATATATATATATATATATATATATATATATAAATACACACACATACAGTATATGTTTTGAAAATATTTACATATTTATATTAATATAATTTATATTATAAATATATTTAATATCTAAAAGAACATTTTTCTTAAATATATACATGTACGTGTTTGTATTTATATATACATAATAAATATACACAGTACACATACATTTATTATGTAAACACAAACTTTTATTTTGGATTAATTGTTTGACAGCACTACTATTTATACATTGTGTATTTATAGAGGTTTGTTTTATTGCTTTATTTATTGTTTATTATTATGTATTTAATTGTTTTATTTACAGAGAGTCCAGTTGAGTTTATATTTAGTTATACAAAGTGATTTATAGAAGTGTAATTCATTTACTTACAGAGAATGAACTTATACAATGTATTTATTTTTATTTATAATGCATTCATATTTTTTATTTATCTATTATTTTGTTTATAGAGAGAGCATTAGAGTTTTATTTTATTCAGCATTTTTATTTTGTAGAGTGAATTTATAGTTTATTAGTCTTATTTACAGAGATAGATTTTGCTGCTTTTATTTGGTAATTTTATTTTTAATTGTATTTATTTATAGAGTACATTTTATATTGTTTATCTATATTTATTTAAATCATTATTTATGTTTATATTTTCACTTATAAGTGCATATATAGTTTATCTATTATTTTTGTGTGTAGAGAGTGCATTTTTCTTAATTGTATTCAGTATTTATAGAGTGAATTAATAGTTTTATTTAGTAATCTTATTTATAGAGAGAGCATTTATAGAATTTTGTTTATTTTATTCAGTATGTTTTTTTATTTTCAGTTGTATTTATTTATAGAGAGTGCATTTACATAGTTATCATGGTTTATTTTATATTTGTATTTTTACTTTACAAGTGAATTCGGATTTGTTCATTCTTCTTTATATTCATAGAGAGTGCATTTATATATTTTTATTTATTTCTAGAGTACATTTTAAAGAAATTTTTATTTATAGAGTTTTTTTTTAAATGTATTGTACATGGTATAGAATTTAAAACATTTCTTTATATTGACCATTTGTTGAATTTTATTTATTTGTCATATTTATTGTGAAAGTTTTATATACTTGTTTTTATTTATAGGCAATGCATTAAAGGTGCAGTAGGAGATCTTGGAAAATGCTAACTTTAGCCTGATAGTACTGAAAGCGAACGTCCCACCCTCCCTGCAATCGCCGTCCAAAGCCACGCCCCCTGAGCACAAATAAGCTCACAGACCGAATACCAGAGACAAAATTAAATTAGTACAATAGGCTACATCAACGGTTCCCAATCCCAGTCCTCGCCATGATTCCAGTTCGAAGCGAGCATATATGTTACATACAACGGGGATTAAAGTGTGTGAGATGTAAATTTAAATAGTATTTATTTACAGAGGTATATTATGTCACACTTCACACTTCTCTAGTAAGATTCGTCTGTGTGTGAAGACGCTGCGCAGTGCAAATCCGTGAGTGAATGTTCCGAAGTGAAATAAACTTCAACGAATGTTCGCTGCTCAGGGAGTAGGGAGCAATGAACACTGTGTAGGGATCATATCAATCGGAACACCGTTCATGCACGGAGCTCTCTTCTAACGAGTTGGTAATCTGAATCAGGTGTGTTAACTAAGCGAGACATGCAAAATATGCAGAGCGGGGGGGTGCGAGGACTGGGTTACATCATGTGTCATTCACCAGTGAGAAAGCTTTATAGAACAGTTAGTAAAAGTACTACAATACCAGGATGGAAGATCGGGTTGTTGATGTTTGCCTGCCATTCTCGCTCTGTCTGCAATAGCGTACGTGAACGCGCTGATAACGTATCCTGTCTGTGCGAACAGGGTGCGCAGAGGTATGCAAATACATACTTTGACAGGCTGGTAGGAAAGCCAATTAAAACGCTCGAACCGAGCGTTTTGATTGGACGTACATTTCTTGGTCCTACGCCTTCCACAGAATATATAAATATAGATAAATACATTTAGACCACTTAACTTAATGATTGCTATCGGGATGTGAAGAGACTTTCAACCAGCATAACAAAAAATGTTTCTGAAGACAATCACCTATTGCACCTTTAATAGCCTAATAATACAATGAAGTAAATCCTTTCTCATCTTGCACCCTAATATATTCTCATCTCTGTCTGGTTCTGCTGGTAGATCTTTGTGATGTTGGTTTTGATTTGCTCTGGTCTGGCCATCGGACACACGTACTGGTACGAGAGCATCGGCTCTAAGGCCTGGTATCTGTTCGACGGCCTCGACCACCCTTCATCTTACCGAGGCTTCCTCAGTTTCTGGGGCTACATCATCATCCTCAACACCATGGTGCCCATTTCTCTCTATGTGAGGTACGACAGCAGCGTCTCCTCCACTCTCTGAGCACACAGATGGCATTGTTCTTCAGATAACTCACTGGTTCTTGTTCTCTCAGCGTGGAGGTGATCCGCCTGGGTCAGAGTAAGTTCATTAACTGGGATCTGCAGATGTACTACGCTGACAAAGACACGCCAGCCAAAGCCAGAACCACCACACTGAACGAGCAGCTGGGACAGATCGAGTACATCTTCTCTGATAAAACCGGCACGCTCACGCAGAACATCATGGCCTTCAAGAAGTGCAACATTACAGGACGCACCTACGGTGAGACAAACCACCGACCTTGCTTTTAGAGGAACATTATAAGCAAGCTAAACCTAGAAATCCTACTCTATCTGATTTGGTATATGCCAGTTTCTAAATATTCAACATAATCAAAAGTTGTTGTACACAACAGTGCTATCATAGCTAAAACTAAAATCATATGAAAAACATTTTAGTTGCTTAAAATAAATGGAAAAATGAATGGAAATAAAATAATATATATAAGAAGCTAGTTGCCAAGGCAATATTTCTCTTTTTTTTTTAGATGCAGATTATTAGATTATTTATTTATTTATTTATTTATTTAATTTAGATTAATTTAATGTACTGAAATAACTACAATTTGAATAAAAATGAATAAAATCTATACAGACATTTGTTTACATTTTTTTTTTTAAACTTAAATTTACAAAAACAAACAAAATTACTAAAATTTTTAAGATTAATATGAATATGTAAAATATAAAAATAAATTAATTTGAAATATTTATAAAAAGTATAATAGTGCATTCTGTCGTCTGATTGATTCTTTTTTTATTAAGTAAAAGTCCTTTTAGTGTAATTATACAAACATTCACCTTCAGCTCATGATTCATGTGTCTTTTTACAGAGAAATCTGATTTTTATAAAGTAAATGTAAGAATAACTTTGATATTGTTAGTAAGATTTCAAAATGAACACTTACTGGTCTGAAGAAACTTAGGTTTACTTGGTCATCCAGATATCATTTCTCAGAAAAAAGTGAATATGATCACCAAGCTTTTGAGGAACGTTTATCTGTTCTTATCTCTCAATCATCATTGGATTGCATTGCATTATATGTTTTGATTATTTAAATCTCATCTCACGAAGACATATTATTGGAGATATAGAGTGACGAATGATATTTATATAATTTTATGCAAGTATCTGCTATACTGGTAGAAACATCTTTTTGTCCATATAAAATCATCATCGGCACCAAATTGCATATTTTTGCTCAGTTTGGGCCTCAGAATCAAAAAATTAAAGTGATTTTTTTTTTTTTTCTCCATATTCTCGCTTTATCATACTATATGAGCCATAAAAGCCTGATGTATAAAATTTCACTTCAATAAACTGTGAAATTTAACCACTTGTTATTGAGGTTTTATCTGTCAAACCAGTAGATGCATTTAAATGAAGTATGAAAAGAGCTGAAGCAAGTGTTGAATGATTTAGATTTGGATGAGTGTCAAAGGCGTGTCATATGTCTGATCGGATATAATCCTTGGTTTATAATGGTTTATATGAGCCCAGCTCACAGCCCTCACGTTTGTGTTTGTGACTCCAGAGACGTGTGTGTGTGTGTGTGTGTGACTGCGGGGTGCCTCAGTCTGTGACTGTGGGAGAGATTTGAGGCTTTAGTTTCACACAGGTCAGGTTTCTGACCTGAATGACTTTAAAACACGCTGACACTTTCGACCTTGCCATAGAATAACTTGATATCATCTGTTTTGTGCTTTAATAGCGCTCCTTTTCCTTAATTACATCACATTATTAGAGGCTATTACAGTTGCTCATGCTTATAAACCTCTAACAGTGAGTATTAAATGAGTGACTCGTATTTGAGACGGCTTAAGCTAAAAGGTATCTTGAGACGTCTCATTCCACGCTGTCTGCACTCACAAGTGTGCTTTAGTGCGTTATCTAGTGCTATTCAAAGTGCTATTTTTTAAAAAGTGTTATTGCTTTAATAATTCAGTGAACTAAATTAGCGTAAAAATTGACAACGTTCTGTGTTGATCTATAGGTGATCCCACCAGTGCAGATGGTGTGGCCATGGACCATGGAAAGGTACGTATGCTGAATGCATTAGTTTTAATTGTTTACCTATTTATTTTATTATTGTTCAAATAGTTGATATATTAAAAATTACATGGTAAATAAATGTACAGTGCCTTGTGAAAGTATTCATACCCCTTCATTTTTTTCACGTTTTGTTGCTGCTTTATGTTAAACTGCTTTAAATGACTTTTTCCCCACATCAATCTACACTCCATACACTATGATTGTAATGCAAAAAACAGGTTTTTAACATCTTTGCAAATTTATTAAAAATAAAAAACTAAAATGATTCCATTGCATAAGTATTCATACCCTTATCTGGGACAGTTGAACTTTAGCTCAGGAGCATTCATATTGCTTGTATATGTTACTACACTTTGAGTGAAGTTAATCTGTGGCAAATTCAATTGAATGGGTATGATTTGGAAAGGCACACACGTCTTAATAAAAGGTCTAACAGCTGATAATGCATATCAGAGCAAAAACCAAGCCCTGAAGTCCAAAGAACTGCCTGTAGAGCTCAGAAACAGGTTTGCGTCAAGCCACAGATCTGAGGAAAAGTTCTGAAAAAATTCTGCTTCATTGAAGTTTCACAGAAGCATGTAGTCTCTGTTACCCTTAATGGAAGCAGTTTGAAACAACCAGGACCCTTCCTAGAGCTGGACTCCTGGCCAAACTGAGCAACTGATGGAGAGAAGGGCTTTGGTTAGAGTGATGACCAAGAACTTGATGGTCACTCTAGTTGAGCTCCATGATCATATATGCAGATGGGAGAAACCTACAGAAGGACAAACATCACTGCAAAACTCCACCGATCTGTGCTGATGTGTGGCCAAACTCAATCCTCTCCTCAGTGAAGACACATGAAAACACACTTGGAATTTACAAAAAAGCAACTAAAGGACCCTCAGACTCTGAGAAACGAGATTTTCTGGTCTGATGAACCTTAATACCAAGCATCATGTTTGAAGGAAACCAGCTCTGCTCATCAGCTGCAGAGTAGCATCCCAAAAGTAAAGTGTGCTGGTAGCAGTCTCATGCTGTGGGGCTGTTTTTCATCATCAGGGACTGAAGGACCCGTCAGAGTGGAAGAAAAGCTCAATGCACCAAAAATATTGAGAGAGCCTTAATGAAAACCCAGTCCAGAGCATTCAGAACCTCAGACTGGGCAGAAGGTTCACCTTCCAACAGGACAATGACCCTAAGCACAGCAAGAGTGGCTTATAGACAACTCTGTGAATGTCCTTGAGTGACCCAACCACAGCCTGGGCTTGAACCCAATCAAATATTTCTGTAGAAACCTGAAAATGTGTACCCCCATCCAACCTGACAAATGAGAGGTGAAGAGTGAGGAGAAGAATGGCAGATAATAGCCAAATGATGATGAGCTAAGCTTGTCGCATCAAACAAAAAGGACTTGAGACTATAAAGGTGCTTCAGCTAAATATTTAGTTCAGGGTATGAATACTTATGCAATGTACTTATTTCAGTTTAAAAAAATAAATAAAAATTTTAAGAAGTTGTGACAATTCTGTTTTTGCTTTGTCAGTATATCAATTTGATTGATTTTATTTTATATTTTTTATTTATAAGGAGTACATTTGTATAGTTTTATTGATAGACTGATTGATTAGAGAGTATATTTACAGCTTTTACTGAGTGTTTAACATTTTATTGATTAATTGATTGATTATTATTTGTATTTATTGAGAGTGCATTTATAGTTTTATTGATTGGATTAATTTTTTTATGTATAGAGTACATTTACAGTTTTGCTTGTTTGTGTTGTTTATTTATTATAGACAATGGATTCGTAGGATTTTATTTTTGTTTATAGAGACTACACTTATCTATTTTTAATCATAGAGATTGCATTCATAAAGTATTTTATTTTTTTATTTTATTTATATAGTTAAATTTATTTATTAATTTTAGAGAGCGGATTTTATTTATAGAGAGTGCATTTATTCATTTTATTTATTTATTACGAATTCAACATATGTCGTCATTTTTAAGTTAGCCTTTAAAGCTAATAGCTTTTACTTAAAATGTTTGATTGGTCACTGATATTCATTTCACTTTCTCTCTAATTTTTACTCAGCCTGTGGATTTCAGTTGGAATAAACATGCCGAAAAGAAGTTCGAGTTCGAAGACCATTTCCTCATTTCCTGTATCCGTTCTAAGAAGGATCCGCAAATACTGGAGTTCTTCAAACTCCTGTCCTTGTGTCACACCGTCATGGTGGAGCATAAAGGGGGTGAGGAGACCAACACGATCATTATCTGCTGACATTATGCAATAATAAACCATTCACACAGTAATGCGAGCATGTTTGCTTTCATCTCGGAATTATTTAGCTTTCTTAATCCTACTTTGTGTACTATCTGATCAAATGAGCCAAAAGAACATTCATGTACTGCAAAAGTTCATTCATGTATGCATATTTTCTCTGTGTTCAGATGAACTGGTGTACCAGGCCGCGTCTCCTGATGAGGGAGCTCTGGTCTCGGCCGCGCGCAACTTTGGGTTCGTGTTCCTGTCTCGAACACAGGACACCATCACCATCTTGGAGATGGACCATGAGGAGACCTACGAGATGCTCGCTCTGCTCGACTTCAACAGCGACCGGAAACGCATGTCCATCATCTGTGAGTCCGGCTCTTTCCGTTCTTCACTTCCTGTCTGTCAGTCGCCGTCGTCTGTTTCTAACTCTTGTGTGTGTTTGTGTGTAGTGAGATTTCCAGATGGTAGAATCCGTCTGTACTGTAAGGGCGCAGACACTGTGATCTACCAGCGACTGGATGCCAATAGCAAGAATAAAGAAACCACGCAAGAAGCTCTGGATGTGAGTACCAGTGCAATTAATAAAACCATTAGCATATGTTAATGAGGTTCAGCATGCCATTGTAAATTAAAGGGACAGTTCGGCCCAAAAATAACAGTTTTGTCATGACGTTATTTTTTTTCCCATTGAATGCAAAGAATTTTTAGAGAATGTTTAATGGAGAATTTTTAAATTACATTTAAAATTTTTAAATGTGTCAAGCTCCAAAAAGTAGAAGAAACACTATAAAATAGCATAAAAGGACTCCGTGTGACTGTAATAAAAGCAGGGTTATTATATTTAACTAAAACCATTAAAAAAAAAAAAAAAAATTGAAATAAAATGAACTTTAACTGGAATAAAATCAAATATAAAACAACTTAAACTTGTTTAGCAAGGCATCATTTCTCATTTTCATTTAGTTTAACCTGATGCACTAAAACGTAAAACTGAACTAAAAATTAATAAAACTAATAAAACACAAAACAAAAACATAAGAAAATGCTAAAATTAAAATGAAAACAGAAAAACTATAATAGTATCTCATTGGTACTAAAATAATCCAGTCTCAATTGACATAGGATTGCTTTTTGTGAAGAACAGACTGTGAAGTTGATGCACCATGTCAGATTTGATGGCATTGACGCCAATGATAACTTAATAATTCAGGTTTCATTTTACTGACATATTATAGTCAAAGGTTTTTACAGAGGGGATTTTGGATCTCTCTTTTTATTACTCAATAAATCAGCAAGTATTGTCAAAAAAAAAGACATTTTCACCACGTTT
Organism: Onychostoma macrolepis; assembly: GCF_012432095.1. Taxonomy (NCBI): domain Eukaryota; kingdom Metazoa; phylum Chordata; class Actinopteri; order Cypriniformes; family Cyprinidae; genus Onychostoma; species Onychostoma macrolepis. Next base: position 27,253,858 of record NC_081175.1, read on the forward strand.
TTAGGAATAAAATTAGGAAAATTATATATAAACAAACCCCTCAGTAAAAACTTTTAGAATGTAGATAGAAATAAAACTGTAAATTTTGGTGTATGTATGTGTTGCTGAAGTTGAGAAAAAACTCCTTTAAACAAAAATGGCCTTTAAAGATATGTATTCTAAATGAAATGCAAATAATATGCAATAATAAAATCGAATTATATGTGTACAAACCCCTCAGTAAAAACCTTCAGAATACATTTAGGAATAAAACTGTACATTATGGTGTATGTATGAGCAGCTGAAGTTGAGAAAAAACTCAATTTAAAAAACGACCTTTACAGATATGTATTGCAGTTGAAAAGCAAATAATGTGCGATTTAATAAAATCGAATTATATATGAACAAACCCCTCAGTAAAAACCTTCAGAATACATATAGGAATAAAACTGCATATTTTGGTGTATGTACGTCCTGCTGAAGTTAAGAAAAAACTCATTTTGAGAAACAGCAATTAAAAATTATGTATTGTAATTGAATTCTACAGATGCAAATAGATAAATTGCAATAGGATAAACAATTAAATGTTTTCTTTCCTCTTTTCTGAAACAGCACATTATTAAAAGCCAAATAGCCCAAAATCTCTCATATATATTCCTGTGGTGTCTTGCCTTAAAGTAGAACAATAGCATGGATTGTGTGCTAAACGGTTGTATTTTTCTTTCAGATCTTTGCGAACGAGACTCTGCGAACTCTGTGTCTCTGCTATAAGGACATCAGTCAGGCGGAGTATGACGCCTGGTCTCAGAAACACCAGGCTGCCAGCATTTCGATGGGGGACCGTGAGGAGGCTCTGGACGTGGTGTACGAAGAGATCGAGAAAAACCTTCTGGTAGGGAAATAAGAAAGGAAAATCAGTATTCATTTCAGGGACGTGACTAGTGATAAATTGATATATTAGTCAGGCTCATTAACCTGCCAGTGTTTGGCTAATTACTACTGGCTGATAACAGTTTCTTTGGATAAAACGGTCTGCTAAAAAGTCTGAGAATAATGTAATATGCTTAATGTTAAAATCTTTTCAAGTAAATTTCAGGTTGATAGTGTTTAAATTAATAATTTAAATTTTGATTAATGATAGTGTTAAACAATGATAGTGTTTAATCAAATTTCAGCAACTTTGTGAATGTCTGATTTGTTAAATTGTACAAAAATATTTTATATCAAATGGTTTGCCTTTGAGATATGTTATGTAAAGTTTGTTAATATTAGAAAATCTATATTTCATATTAAATTGAAAGAGCTAATAAACCTAACCTATTATATTATGTATGAAATATCTAAAATATATTTTATATTGCATTATACATGTAGTATTACACTTTTGGTATATTACTCATCCTACAAGATATGTGCTAGAATCTATATTCTTAATTAAAAAGTCATATTAAATTTATAAAAAATAATAAATAAATAAATATTATATTTTGTACTATATATTTAGTATATCAACCAGCTTGCCAGATATAGTTGTTTCTTAAATTTGGAAAATCTATATATCATATTAAATTTGTTAATGTGCTAATCATTCAGTTAGCTCATTCAATGTGTTAATAAAACCTTTTATACTTGTATAAAAATGTATTGTGTATTTTATATTATGTATTTAGTAATGCACTTTTATATTAGATTTCTCTCTCTGTCTCTCTCTCTCTGTCTCTCTCACTCTGTCTCTGTCTCTCTCTTTAAATATATGTGTGTGTGTGTGTGTGTGTGTGTGTGTGTTTGATGAATGTGTCATTTATATTTATTGTTTCAGCTGATTGGAGCAACAGCCATTGAAGATAAACTTCAGGACGGTGTTCCAGAAACCATCGCAAAACTGGCCAAAGCTGACATCAAGATCTGGGTTCTGACCGGAGACAAGAAAGGTGAGTGATGATCGTGAAATATTGTTATTTTAAGTGAGGTTTGATTTCTAATGGGATTTGGTTTGTCTCATACTCAGAGACCGCTGAGAACATCGGCTACTCCTGCCAGCTGCTGACCGAAGACATGAAGGTCCACTACGGAGAAGACGTGAAGTAAGCGTGTCTGCTGACGTCTGTGAATGTGTCAGTGGGTTGAGATTGAGCGTCTGGTTTCTGACTCTCTTGTTGTCTCTCTCTCAGTGTTCAGCTGAGGAACAGACAGACCCAAAGGCGCAACGACCCTCAAGGACGCAATAAGAAGCTGAAGGAGACGTTTTTCACACAGTCTGGCAAGAACGCGCTCGTCATCACTGGAGGCTGGCTGGTGCGTTCATCAAACACTGATCGACTTAACAATAACAATAATATAATATTTATAATTTTAAAGTCTGTTCAAGTAAATTTTAAGTTGATATTGTCTAAACTAATTTAATTTCAGGAGGCTAAAGTGTTAAAAAAATATTGGCATTATATCAATTGTTGTGATATGTTTCTTTTGCATATTTCTTCAAATTTCTACAACCTTTGAAAACTGGAGCAACGATGCTGAAAATACAGCTTTGCATCACAGGAATAAATTACATTTTAACATATTCACATAGAATTCACATATTTTTCAAAGTTAAATAATGTTTGACATTGCTACTATTTTTACTGTATTTTTGATCAAATAAATCAGGGGTGCAAACTTGTCACCTTTCGGCGAAATTCGCCGTTTTCACCTTGAAATAGGTCATTCACGTGAATTGTGTAGATCTGTAAAGAAAATGTTAATGGGGGGGGGGGGGGGGTGTATCTGCGTGTCATCTGTGTCACGTCACCTGTAGCGTTTTTTCCCCTGTTTCGCCCTACTCTGGTTGGTTGAGGGAAAGGACATTAAGGTAAGCCAATCAGAGGCAATCTCACTCCTGAAGCATAACTTTTAGACGCTGCAGGCAGCTATACATATTTCCAGAGGCTACGTAAAACGTGTAGGAACAAGCTAACGGCAAGCAACTTATGACCGAATGAAGAATGTGCATCAGTGTGTTTTTTCTTTTTTCCGTTTTATTTCATTTATGAAGGTGATGTAAACTGAATAATTATATATTCTATTACAATTATATAATAATATTGTGTGTAGGCTATGTAACTTATATAGTTTTCATTTTATTAATTTCGACAACTTTACAGACACTGCCTTTGGCTGCATCCATTGCATCCGACACGTTTTTTCACGGACACGCCGCCAAATCGGAAACTCTGGGCTTAAAGAAAATTTCGAGTTTCCCACTCGTAATAACGACTTTGTGGTGGCGTTCATGTGCGTTCAACTCGTACATGTATCTGACATGACTGTAACAGCCTATTTCAAGACGGAGAAACACCTCGCGTTTAGCCCGTCAGCCACTTCAATAATTCGAGTGCTGAAATAAAGATTTACAGTGGTTTATTTGCCCTGACTAAGTTCATGTATCTTAACAACAGTCCTTGTTGAGTTGTCGCTCAAACGTCTTTTAATCAAGTTGTTTATCCTTGAATGGTGCACTGCAAAAAATGATTTGAGAATGTTTTTGTCTTGTTTCTAGTCCAAATATCTAAAAATTCTTAAATCAAAAAGCATTTTCTAGACAAGTCTTGTTTTCAGAAAAAAAATTGTCAAAATTAAGTGAGTTTTTCCTTAAAACAAGCAAAATAATCTTATTTCAAACCGAAAACAAGATTATTTTGACTTATTTTTTTTCTGGAAAAAAAAAATAATTTGATTTAAGAATTATTAGATATTTGGACTGGAAACAAGACAGAAAAATGTAAGAAAAGCATTTTTAGCAGTGTGTAACATTTTCTCCCTATAAAGCACTTTGACTTGCCATTGTGTGTGAAATGTGCTATGTGAATTATGTCAATTAACTTGCCCTTAGTTTTAACACACCTGTGTGTGTGTGTGTGTGTGTGTGTGTGTGTGTGTGTGTTTGGGGGGGTTGTCACCTTTTTCACCCCTGACGAGTTTGCACCCCTGATAAATGCAGCCTTGGTGAGCAGAAGAGACAAAAAACATTTAAAAAAAAAAATCTCGAATGGTAGCGTAATGTTCAAATTTAAATTTTAAAAATAAAAAAAGTTTTTTTTCCTGGTATAATTTTGCTGGACAACAAATTTTATTAACAAACAAACAAAAATGAATGAATGAATAAATAAATAAAACAAGTAAAATATGGACATTGTCCTGCAGTTATTGTTGCAGAAACAATTTGCATGGAAATAAAATGTTAAAATACAATACATTGGCATTATATAATAATTTCTATTCTCACAGAAGACTTTTACATATTGGCTTCATTATTACCTTTAAAATGGACATAAATAAAGTTCATCAGGGCATCAGGAGATGAATAGAAGATGTTCAAGCCTTGAAGTTAGAAACTAAAAACTAAAGATCTCCATCTATTAATTGAAACTGCTGTGTGGTTTCTGTGCAGAATGAGATTCTGTACGAGAAGAAGAAGAAGCGGCGTCGCTTGCGTCTGAAGAAGCTCAGGAAGCGGCACACAAACTCCAGCAACCCTTCGGACAGCAACCAGCCCGTGGACGACTGGGAGAAGGAGAAGAGACAGGAGGACTTCGTGGACATGGCGTGCGAATGCAGCGCGGTGATCTGCTGCCGCGTCACGCCCAAACAGAAGGCCAACGTGGTCAGTCTGGTCAAACGCTACAAGAAAGCCGTGACCCTGTCCATCGGCGACGGAGCCAATGACGTCAACATGATCAAGAGTGCGTGAGAGCTCAATCTGATATTTTACTGTTATTCAGATACTATTATAGTGATTAATAATATTTACAATTAGGATTTATTGTTTTATATTTTGTTATCGTGTTAATTTTCAGGTTTTAGTAATTTTGTTTGTTTTTGTCATCTTTGTAAGTTTCTTTTAAACATCAGTTTTATTATTATTTATTTCAGTTTTATTTTGAGTTATTTTAGTACTGCAAGTTAAACTAAACATAAATTAAATATGTTGTTTAGGCAACTAGCTGAAATAAGATTTTAGTTTAGCTTAGCTTTGCTTAGTACAGTTGTTATGTGGATTTAATTAGTTTTAGTTAACAATAATAACCCTGATCCAGACAATATTCAGAGAATCAACTCGTTTTATTCATATTAAATAAATGATTTATTTATTTAATAAATAAATTAAATACCACCACCCCAACCCCCCAGGTTTTTATTTGTCATTATTTTGTCCAGGATTTTATTTTATTTTATTTTTGAATTAAATTTTTCTGTTATGATTACAATTTTAGTATAAAGTTTTAGTACTTTAGTTTTGTGTTTTTGTCATTTTCATGTTTTTTATTTATTTTAGTACTTAGTTAAACTAAACTAAGTTTCTAGCTTTTTTAAAATGTCTTATTTCAGTTTTGGTTATTTTAGTACTTGAAGTAAAGTCAAATAAAAATGAGAAATATTTCCTCACCAACTAGCTGACATCTAGTTTACATTTTGTATTTTATTTTTATTCAAGTAATATGGATGTAGTTCTATTTTTATTTTAGATCCAGACAATGACCAGTGAACTTTTATCCCAAGTATTAATTCTTTTTAAGAGTTTTCTCAAGAGTTTGAAAGTGCAGTTGCACAGCTAACTTCTGGTTCCCCTGCTCCTGTGCAGCTGCGGACATCGGTGTGGGCATCAGCGGTCAGGAGGGGATGCAGGCTGTGATGTCCAGCGATTACGCCTTTGCTCAGTTTCGTTTCCTGGAGCGCCTCCTGCTGGTCCACGGACGCTGGTCCTACATCCGCATGTGCAAATTCCTGCGCTACTTCTTCTACAAGAACTTCGCCTTCACCCTGGTGCACTTCTGGTTCTCCTTCTTCAACGGATTTTCCTCTCAGGTAAGAGAGAGGTTTACAGAGTTGATTTACAGATGTTTTGAATGCTTTAAGGGTGTATTGTCACAATACTGGAATTTCTAACTAAAATGCTGAAATTCAGTAGCATTCTCAATACCACGGGGAAAAATTGCCTCAACATAAAATTTCAACAGTATTTAGGTTAATTAGCTTTTTACCTTAATCAAAGTATTTTCCTATCATTGAAACTCTTGTCTGAAATTCAGGCTTTTTAATAATAATAATAATAATAACATTTATTTTACTATGCAATTGTTTTACAATAGTAATATATTTCTGTCTTAGAAATAATAATAATTATTATTAAGACTTATTTTACTATGCAATTGTTTTACAATAGTAATATATTTCTGTCTTAGAAAAAGTAGAATAATAAATATAAATACAACAAAAGTATTATAATCATTATTGTTAAAAATGTATTATTTAATATATTTTGTAGTTGTATTACAAGTACTGTTTTAGTAGTAGTAGTAGTAGTAGTAGTAGTAATAATAATAATAATTATTATTAATAATATTTCTAAGACAGAAATATATTACTATTCTAATGCAAGGTCTACCTGCTGTAAAACAAAATGAATATTTTGTAATAAGTATATTAAATATTTAACTTTTCACATGTTTATTTTAGCAAGAGGTTAACTCAAGCTTTTATTTTGGTGGAAAACTGCAGGGAAGTCTTTTAAGTTTCTCTGACAGTAGGGTTACAATCACTTGTCATTACAAATCGAGTGAAATGCTGTAATCATCTGTCCAAAAAAAGATGGAAATTATGCGAAATGTGAAAATATAGAGTATCTGGGGCGCTTTGTGTTAAACTCACAGCACATGCATTTACTGTGAATCTTGTTTTTAAAGAAGTGAATGTTGTGTGTGTTTTGTAGACGGCATATGAAGACTGGTTCATCACGCTGTACAACGTCTGCTACAGCAGTCTGCCTGTTCTCCTCGTCGGCCTTCTGGATCAGGTATCACTTCATTACCAGCTGTAATCTGTGCTAAAGTCACCATCAAATCCAAACTGACACGTTTGCTCCTGTAGGATGTGAACGACAAACTGAGTTTGCGCTTCCCGAAGCTGTATCTCCCGGGGCAGCAAGGAGCGCTGTTCAACTACAAGAACTTCTTCATCAGCTTGTTCCACGGCATCTTCACGTCCCTCGTGATCTTCTTCATCCCGTACGGCGCCTTCCTGCAGACCATGGGACAGGACGGTGAGGCTCCATCCGATTACCAGTCCTTCGCTGTGGTCGCAGCTTCATCGCTCATCATCACCGTCAACCTGCAGGTGCCCGATTGCTCCATCTTGATCACGTGACAGCATCTCCTTTCATTCTAGGCTGTGACTGATTCAGTACTCAGAAGAGGCTCTTGTCACTGATCTAATGTGATCTTGTTTCTTGTCTCTCCAGATTTCGTTAAACACCTCCTACTGGACGTTCGTTAACTGTTTCGCGGTGCTCGGCAGTATAGCCATTTACTTCGGCATCATGTTTGACATCCACAGCGCAGGAATCCACGTCATTTTCCCAACCACCTTCACTTTCACAGGTGGGTGATAAAGTTGTACTAACTTTTATTGCATATCTATTGATAGATTTCATACTTTTCATAATTCCAAAATGCTTCAAAATGAAGAATAAAAGCAGTCCATGCAACTTTTTGCGCTAATATCCAGGTCTTTAGCTTTATATGAGGAGGATTTCCTTGACACATGATTCACATGACATATTATATGTTAGGCTTTTTACACTGTAAAAAGTGCTAAGTTGACTTAACTTAATAATTTTAAGGCAACGGGTTTCCTCGGTTTTTTTAAGTAAATAATTAAAAAAAAAAAAAAAAAATTAAGTGAACTTGACAATTCACTTAACTTTATTTTTAAAATTATCATTTACTTGATAAAGGCAATGGTTTTTTTTAAGTTAAGTCAATTACATGATATTCGTGTTTTTATAAGAATATAATTCAAAAGCTGCAGAATTAAATAATCCTTTTGTCCTATTGACTTAAAATAATGGGCAAGAGAAGGCAGGCTTTTCAAAGAATTGAAGAAAATTAATAATAATTTTTGTTATATATTTTAATATATTAATGTAAATTACAGTCAAAACGAATTGATCAAAAATGCATAAATAACTATTAAAAATGTTGCATTCAAAAGAAATTTAAGCTTGTTTAATTTTTTTTTTTTATATGCATTTGATAACATTTTGAGGGTTCTTAACTATAATCCTTAACTAAATCTTAAATAAATATTGCATGATATACATGTTTTTTTTCTCTTTATAGAAATGTTATTCAAAAGCTACAGAATTAAATAATCACGGGTCCTTTTGACATAAAATGATGGCCAAAAAGGCTGATTGATGATTGTTATATTAATGTAAATTGCACAACTAATTTAGCAAATTTGCACAGCTATTTTAATTAACATTTTTAGTGTTTTTATATATATTTAAAAGAAATCTAAGCTTCTTTTACTAAATTTAATCTTCATTTACTAACTAAAGCTATTAAAATTACCTTTTTAAAATTTAAATAAAGCTGAAATAATATTTAAATATTAGATTTCGCAAATAAGTTTGTTGAAACACTAACATGAATAATTATTTTTTTTTTAAATACATAAATATAAAACTAAACTAAAGATGAAATTAAAAATAAATGAACAAATAAATAAACCAATGAATTAACCTAGTAATATTTAAAAAAAAAAAAAAAAAAACTAATAGAAATGTCAAAAGGACATGAAAAAAATTCTACCTGAAAATATACACAAAATGCTAGCGATATAAAAGAAAACCTGACAAAATTAAAAATAAATCCTAATTATGTAAATAAAAAAAATTACAAATGACATATGCACAAAATAAAATAGCTAAAAATGTAACTAAAATTAAAATGTAAACCTAATAGTAATATTTAAAAACAAATATGAATAAAAAGTGCATAGCAAAATACTAAAACTTTAGCTAATATTTAAATGAAAACAGAAATGATAAAAGATAAACCTAATTGAAAGTATTAATAAATGCTATAATAGTATATAAATGATACTAAAATCTCACATTTTGGCTGTAAGCTGACAGTTACTGCACAGTTATTTTCACTGATTAATCTCAAACAGAGCCCACACTGTGAGTTGGTGTGTGATGGTTGTCGTTTTGACCCGTAGGTGCCGCGTCTAACGCTCTGAGACAGCCGTACCTGTGGCTGACCATCATCCTGACGGTGGGGATCTGTCTCCTCCCCGTCATCTGCATCCAGTTCGTCTATCAGACCGTCTGTCCCTCGGTCGGAGACAAGGTGAGAGCCTTCAGCCACACAGAGAAAACGAATCTTCTGTGTTCAATACAACACATGCAGAGATGTTACAGCCTCACGTTCTTCTTCTTGCAGGTCCAGAGGAATAGGAAGAAGTACGAGCTGCAGGATGATGAAGAGGAGAGGAAGAAGAGGAAGCCAACGTTCCAGCGCGGTGGACTCTCCCGTCGCTCTGCTTACGCCTTCTCACACTCGCGTGGTTACGCCGACCTCATCGCATCGGGACGCAGCATACGCCAGCGGCCGCGTGTCCGGCCCGAGCTCAGAGAGAGCATACGAGAGGTTCCTCAGGCCGAGAACATCTGAAACCAACCCTGTCTTACCTGAGCTGCCCACCGCAACGGGCCAATAGGAAGAGGCCAAGTGTCATTAAAGGGGAGGGACTAATGAAAGAGCCAATGGGAAATGGGGACGAAGGGCTTTAAAGGGAAAGTACAAGAAAATACTCACCGATGACCAGGACTGGTTTTAAAGTTGTGCACTGCGTACAACAAATTGTTTGTCTCAGGTTTTTATTTTGTGTTTTTTTTTTTTTTTTTTTTCACAATTTTGTCAATTTTTTTTTTTTTGGAGTCGAAAAGAGAGTGTGTGTGTGTGTGTGTGTTTCTGATCTCACCTCCCATTTAAATCTTGTTTTATACACTGCTGATATTTTCTTACAGGGTGTTTGTCTTGTTTTTCATTAAAAATATTAAAACTTTCTTAAAGCAATACATATTTAGTTTAAGATAACACTATATATACAGAGAATATATTTTGAGTTGCATTTATTTTTCTCACCACCTTGACCACTTTTTCTTGCTTTTAAGCTAAATAAATAAATAACGCTTAAAACCAGAAAAATCAGCCAATGAAAAATTTAAGGATCAAACCAGATGAATTTCCACGCTTCTTGTGGAAATTCATCTGGTTTGATCCTTAAACAAGATACATTTATTATAAATAAATAATGCTTAAAACCAGAAAAAAAACAACTTAATTTTAAAACGTTCTGTAAAATTACACAATTTTGCTTCTCAAGTCATTCATCTTGTTTGGCCCTCAAGCAAAATTAATTTATTTGAAAAACAAAATCGCATAATATCAATTTTACAGAATGTTTTAAACATACTTAGTTTAAAAAGTTTTAAAAATGAAACATGTTTATGTATATTTGATTGAAAAACAAGGCAAAAATACTGATTAAGAAACAGATTTTTTGCAGTGTAGTGAAGGCTGTAGTCCCCCTCTTTACTACATTTGAAGACGTTTATGTTTAAATGTGAACTCGGTAAGGAATTATCATCTTGATTTCCAAAATATTTGTTATCCTTTTTGTAAAATGTCCAAGCAAAGGGCTGAATCCCACAAACCTCACGATGAAATTTCCTCACGGTTGAATCCTTTCAGGGTGTCGGGTGTCTAGTTCTTGATGATGTTCCTTACGAACCGTGAAAGAATGAATGAATTTAGAGTGCTGAAAACTCATGTTTACATAAATACTTCTGAGCTCATCTGTTCCTCCAGACCTCCACTGTCAACGGAAACGGTTCTTGCTCAATTTTTAAGCGCAAGTCCCATAAAACCTGCCTAGAGGGTCATAGATGATTTTAATGCACTCTCTGTGGTGTTTTCTCTAATTTAATATTTCATTGTTGTTCTGTGAGCTCATGTTAAATGGGTCGTCTTGCCATTAGTTGCTGACAGAAATATCTGTCTGCAGAAGAATGAAGCCTTAATGACGATTTGTTTTCTTCTGTCACAGAATTGACTTTGCACTTTGGTACAGGGACTTGGGAGGTGGACGAATCTTTCTCATTTTAACCCTAGTTACTTGAGAACTGTTACAAGATTTTAAATAATCTACCATGTTATGAGAACTTTAGTTTATGAGAAAACACTATATTTATTAGGCTGGTTGTTCTAAATGTGTATGTTGAATGAACGGAAAAGGTTTTATCCAGCCATATCAGTCTGACAAATGTACTTGTACACAGCTCTGGATTATTTTTATGTAATGTACTGTAATATACTTTGCACAAATGTCTATAAATAAAGAGTAAGGTATAGAATGTTTGGCTTTGTGTCATTATTAATGGTAAATTACCTTAATTTTGCATTGTTTATTGTTACAGTTTACTGTATATAAAACTAAATAATAAGAATACAATTTTTCACTCATTTATTTAATCAGAAATACAGTAAAAATGGTAATATTGTGAAATATGATTACAATTTAAAAAAAATTCTTTCAAGTTTTCTATGTAAATATATTGTAAAAAGATATAGAACATTTGACTTTGTGTCATTGTAAGAAAATAATCATCTTTATGTTATACATGTATTATTACTGTGTATATAAAACTATAAATCATAAGAATATTTTTCTCTATATTTAACATTTTTATTTTATGTACATTTTTGTATTATATTTGTATTTGAAAAAAAAAAATCCCTTTTTCTTCTCAAGGCTGCATTTATTTAATCAAAATTACAGTAAAAACATTTGGCTTTGTGTCATTGTTTGTAGTAATATTACTGTATATAAAACTATAAATCAGAATAACAGTTTCTCTATATAGTTAACATTTTTATTTTGTGTTTTCTGCACTGTATTTATTGTTTTTATCATCGCATTGCTCATCAAGGCTGCATTGCTTCATTTTTGCATTATATTTTTGATTTCAATAAAATACAGAAAAAACAGTAATATTGTGAAATATTACAATTTAAAATAAGAATGTTCTGTATGAATATAATTTAAGATGGGCTATATTAAATATACATTTTATATTTGAATAGAAAGTTCAGAAGATTCATTTATTTTAAATATATATATTTCTCACTTTTGACTAATTTAATGCCTTCCTGTGGAATAGAAATATTGATTTCTTTTTAAAAAGTCTTACTGACCCTATTTTTTATATATATTTTATGTTTATATACTTTATATTTAATGTTACAGAAAAAGTATACATTACGAAAGTAAGTAACAAACTCAGTTTGTTGCATATCTGAATCATTAACAAAAGTTCTGGAGAATGTATAATCTATTTAATATTAATAAGATCCTGTACACCTGTCGACTTCGTTTAGAATTCTAATTAATATTCATGAGGCAGATTCTCCGCCGTCTGATTGGAGCGTTATAGTGCGCGTGCTCGACGAGGTGAGATGTCACGAGCGTCAGTGGCGACGTGGAGACGCGGAGCTAATAGAGTCAATACAGCCTCAACTTCCACTGTCAAACACGCGCTACTGGACATTTACCATCACTAATTACAACTCATTTACTTTTATTCGTCTGAGAACACATAGGCACCTGTCTGAAGAACCGCGAGTAGCCTTTGTGAGGCGCTGTCAAATCTGATATTCATCAGGTAAGATAAGTTATACTGGCCGTTAGCTTGCTAGCATGTTAGCATGGAAGCTAACGGGTTTACAATGGATTTCTCCATTCACTCGAGTCTGCAGGCTAATTGTTGCTAGGTGTATAACTACTTGGATACTTAACTTCTACACTGGCAGTTACATACCGAAAATTAGTCATATCGTGCGAATATTTAACCACATTCTAGTTATTTTGGTTGCGGTGGGTATAAAAGCTGTGAAGTGAGTAATTTGACAGTTTCTGGAAGGCAGTTAGCTGAGGAAAGCCCAATCTGTCAAAGTAAATGAACAAGCTAAATGAATTTCGATGTGTATATTATAAATCAGTCTTTACTAACTGTGTGAAATCCATAATTAGTGTGTGTATATTATCTATACAGTGGAGTATTTGTATTTACTGTATTATAATGTGGAAGGACCATAATCTTAACTTTGCAGGATCATTTTAACTCCCAGAGTCCTGCAGGCGTTGGACTAGTTTCCTTGTTTTCTGTAGGCCATTCATTAGGTACCTATCTACCTGTAGTCTTTTGTCACCTGTAATGTTGATAGCAGTGCTGGATTGCATTCAATTAATTATTGATTTCAGTCTTTGTGTTTACAGTAACATTGAATGAAATGGCAAGATTTTTTGCACCTTTGCATCATGGTTGTTGTCCCACAAAATCTTTCAAGAACTTAAACAATTTGTATTGACATATAGGTCATATTTGACCATTTTTAATGTGTAAAAATGGACTCTTGTTATTGTTAAAAAAAATGCATATGTAAAAATTATATCAGTCATTTTATACTAACACAGAAAGAATGCTCACTGAAATTATAGAAATTCTATATTATTAAAAAAACATGCATTATGCTGCTTTTATACTCATTTTAATAACAAATAAAAACACTAATATTACAGTAATGAAATGTACTTTCCAGAAAGAAGTAACACAGATCTGGATGCATCATATGAAAAGAATTGGCATGAAAATTGTCAAGGAAAACAATGTCCCAAATACATTTTCTTTATGCAAAATATAATTTTTAAATGTTATCTTTGAGATTAGGGGCTTACACATATGATATTGACTTCTTGTTGTGAAATTTGCTTCTTTGATTTCTTAATGTAAATGTCGTATGATTGGTTGGAAAATGATTATTATGGAATGGATCTACATCAGTGGCTTTCTTTAGGTGTGTGAGGCACAAAGCTGCTTTCACCTGAAGATGTAAATGAACTTCCTTGTAAGTCAAGAGAGCTGACATCATCTTCTGTGATCAGAACAGACTTAATATGAACCAGGATGTTTAACCAACACCTGCTTTATGGCAGCTTCTGAGACACAATTTCACAATCCACATCAGGGAATGTGAAACGCTGGCACGTCAACAATGTGTGTGTAAAGGGTGTGTGCTTAACAAAGAGGTGTGTGTGTAGGGCTCTGTGTCTACCCATCAAACCCGTTTCATGTGTTGTTGACTCTTGCTAAAGTGTATAGTATAATAATCAGGTGTAAATTTTAATGATAATTTAGAACCTAAAATATTCTTCCTTAGGTGACTGAAGAACAGGCATCATTAATCAAACTAATGAAAACGTATTTCTCCCATGATCCTCCAGGTTTTGCTCGGCTGATAATGAGGCTCTGAGGAAGTCTCTGGTGGTTTCCGAGGGAGATGGGTGCAAACACCAGTCAGGTGAGCGACCTGTCAGAGAGCCAGAGCATCCGCACTCTGATTGGTCCAGACGCCATTTCAGAGAATGAGCCCTTCTGGAACCAGCTGATCTCATTCACCTTCACCAGCCCCACCTGCAGGTGAGACACTCCTCCGACCCCCACCACTGATGTCCCATACACTCACATTCATTTGGATGCAAACGTGTCACCTTTCAGTGGAAATTTGCTGTTTTGCCTCAGAAATAGCTAATTTGTGTGATTTTGTGAAGATCTGATGAGTTGCTTAAATGCGAGGATTCACAAATGATGAGCATTAAATGCTGCTCCACATGAGCGAAAGAGTGCTGTGAGTTTGGATCTTGCATTTGAAAATGCAGTGTGCCAAAAATCTTCCCAAATTTGTAACCAGATTTGTAATTTATCAATAGAAATGTCTCCCTGCAGTTTTCTTCCTAAATAAAATCTCTATGGGTACAGTTGAAAGCAAAGAAATTAAAGCAGACATAAATATTAGTTTTGAAGTTTGACTGTTGTTCAGTAAAATAAATTTACAGTACAGTAGTATAATTATTGTACTAATATATATGTTCTTATTGGTTTGTTTAATGTTTAAAATTTAATAAAAAATAAAAAATATGTATTTATTAGTGCTGTCAAATGATTAATCGCATCCAAAATAAAAGTTTTTGTTTGCAATAATATACAGTATCTCACAGAAGTGAGTACACCCCTCACATTTTTGTAAATATTTTATATCTTTTCATGTGACAACACTGAAGAAATGACACTTTGCTACAATGTAAAGCAGTGAGTGTACAGCTTGTATAACAGTGTAAATTTGCTGTCTCCTCAAAATAACTCAACACACGGCCATTAATGTCTAAACCGCTGGCCATAAAAGTGGGTACACCCCTAAGTGAAAATGTCCAAATTGGACCCAATTAGACATTTTCTCTCCCCGGTGTCATGTGACTCGTTAGTGTTACAAGGTCTCAGGTGTGAATGTGGAGCAGGTGTGTTAAATTTGGTGTGATCGCTCTCACTCTCTCATACTGGTCACTGGAAGTTCAACATGGCACCTCATGGCAAAGAACTCTCTGAGGATCTGAAAAAAAAGAATTGTTGCTCTACATAAAGTTGGCGTAGGCTATAAGAAGATTGCCAGGACCCTGAAACTGAGCTGCAGCACGGTGGCCAAGACCATACAGCGGTTTAACAGGACAGGTTCCACTCAGAACAGGCCTTGCCATGGTCGACCAAAGAAGTTGAGTGCACGTGCTCAGCGTCATATCCAGAGGTTGTGTTTGGGAAATAGACGTATGAGTGCTGCCAGCATTGCTGCAGAGGTTGAAGGGGTGGGGGGTCAGCCTGTCAGTGCTCCGACCATATGCCACACACTGCATCAAATTGGTCTGCATGTCTGTTGTCCCAGAAAAGAAGCCTCTTCTAAAGATGATGCACTAGAAATATTATGAGACCTGATGAGACCAAGATAAACGTATTTGGTTCAGATGGTATCAAGCGTGTGTGGCGGCAACCAGGTGAGGAGTACAAAGACAAGTGTGTCTTGCCTACAGTCAAGCATGGTGATGGGAGTGTCATGGTCTGGGGCTGCATGAGTGCTTCTGGCACTGGGGAGCTACAGTTCATTGAGGGAACCATGAATGCCAGCATGTACTGTGACATACTGAAGCAGAGCATGATCCCCTCTCTTCTATTCCAATATGATAACGACCCCAAACACACCTCCAAGATGACCACTGCCTTGCTAAAGAAGCTGAGGGTAAAGGTGATGGACTGGCCAAGCATGTCTCCAGACCTAAACCCTATTGAGTATCTGTGGGGCATCCTCAAACGGAAGGTGGAGGAGCGCAAACTCTTTAACATCCACCAGCTCCGTGATGTCATCATGGAGGAGTGGAAGAGGACTCCAGTGGCAACCTGTGAAGCTCTGGTGAACTCCATGCCCAAGAGGGTTAAGGCAGTGCTGGAAAATAATGGTGGCCACACAAAATATTGACATTTCGGGCCCAATTTGGACATTTTCACTTAGGGATGTACTCACTTTTGTGACCAGCGGTTTAGACATTAATGGCTGTGTGTTGAGTTATTTTGAGGGGACAGCAAATTTACACTGTTAAACAAGCTGTGCATTCACTACTTTACATTGTAGCAAAGTGTAATTTCTTACATTTACATTTAGTCATTTTGCAGACGCTTTTATCCAAAGCGACTTACAATTTGGGAATACATAATGCGATTCATCTTGAAGAGGCAATCCGACAAACAAAGTGCTTGTAACACCAAGTCTCAGGCATTGTTTAAATAAGTACAAGCTAGCAAGGGAAGGAATAAATAAGGAGAAAGAGTTTTTTTATTTTATTTTTTTTATTATGTGTAGGGTGAAGTCAAGTAGTGTCGAAAGAGATGAGTTTTCAGCTGTTGCTTGAAGATTGACAGGGATCCAGCACTCTGAATATGGGTGGGAAGATCATTCCACCAGCCAGGAATGGTGAACGAGAATGTTCTGGAGAGTGATTTTGAGCCTCTTTGTGATGGTACCACGAGGCGTCGCTCACTAGCAGATCTCAGACTTCTGGAGGGGATGTAGATTCGTAATAGTGAGTGCATGTAGGCGGGTGCTGAGCCTGTGGTTGTTCTATGAGCAAGCATCAGTGTCTTGAACTTGATGCGAGCTGCGATTGGTAGCCAATGCAATGAGATAAAGAGAGGTGTAACATGGGCTCTTTTGGGTTCCTTGAAGACCAGTCGTGCCGCCGCATTCTGAATCATTTGTAGAGGTTTGACTGTGTTTGATGGAAGTCCAGCCAGAAGATCATTGCAGTAGTCCAGCCTAGAAATGACAAGGGCCTGGACAAGAAGTTGTGCAGCATGCTCCGTCAGAAAGGGCCTGATCTTTCTGATGTTGTGTAGTGCAAACCTGCAAGATCGAGCAGTCTTTGCAATGTGGTCTTTGAAGGTCAGCTGGTCATCAAAGATTACACCAAGATTTCTGACCGAAGTTGATGGGGTAATTGTTGATGAACCTAACTGGATCGTGATGTCATGCTGTAGAGTTGGAGCGGCGGGAAAGACAAGATGAAGATGAAGGTGATGTTCTTTCATCCATGCCGAGATGTCCGCCAGGCAACCTGTGATCCTTGCAGTTACCGTTGGATCATCTGGTTGAAAGGAGAGATAGAGCTGTGTGTCATCAGCATAGCAGTGGTAGGAGAATCCATGTGCCTGTATGATGGGACCCAGTAATGTAGTGTATGTGGAGAAGGGGAGGGGTCCAAGAACCGATCCCTGAGGAACCCCAGTGACCAGTGTATGTGCTTTGGATACGTCCCCTCCCCAGGCCACTTTGAACAATTAATCGCATCCGATTTTCTTCAGTGTTGTCACATGAAAAGATATAATAAAATTTTTACAAAAATGTGAGGGGTGTACTCACTTCTGTGAGATACTGTATGTGTGTGTACTGTGTATATTTATTATGTGTATATATAAATACACACAGATACAGTATATATTTTGGACATATTTGTGTATATATTTATATTCATTAAATATTTATTTAAAATAAATTATATGTAAACATAACATATTTTTCCAAAAAATATACATGCACGTGTTATATATATATATATATTTTTTTAATCTAGATTAATCTCACTGTAATCTTGGAATTAATCTAGATTAAAATGGCTCATTTGAATTCTGCCAAGTAGATAAGTAAACAACTAGTAGTCATCAAGAATTTAATATTGATAATAACATTGAAGACATTGTATGATTATTCCTTAAAGATAAGGTTTTAGTAGTAGTAGCCTATTACGTTCTGCCCAATGTCTTCAAGTGAAACCGAACTTTTATTTTGACGGGTTGCCGCGAGGATAGTTTTTCTCAAATGAAACGCTCGAATTCTCATGAAGTGACTCTCAGAGCAGTTCTGGAGCTGTTGTTCATGTATTTATGTCCTCATTTAGTGAGACGACAGACGTTAATATCGCCGTAAGCGTCACGCGGTCTTCTGTATGAGTAGTGAACAAACCCGCGCGTCTGCGCCATACATTAACACAGAGACACACAGAAGTCATATTTAAATAGACGTTTTGCGGCTTAATATTTACAAATAATATGCATAATAAATAAACAGTACACATACATATATCATGTAAACAAAAACTTTTATTTCGGATGCGATTAATCGTTTGACAGCACTAGTATTTATTATTATTATTGTTATTATTAAAAATAAAAATGGTAACAATTAATTATTCTTATTCTTTTTATAGTGAAATTGAACGGGTTCCATTAAAAACAACAATAAAATATGGCTTGAGAACTTTTTTAACTGCTTAAAAAATCTAGAGAAGTCTAGGGTGCACTGATGTAATGAGCTCAGATTCATCTTCTGCTCGCTCAGTGTGGAGGTTATATGAGGGATGGACACCAGAGGGAGACAGAGCATCTCGCATCACAAACACTATTTCAGCATCTCTTCCTTTCATAGAAATGTTCTTGTTGATTCAATGTGTTGTTCTGAATTATTCACTGTTTGCTCAGATATGATTGAAGGTATGTGTTTCATGTCACTTCACATAATTCCCATGTTTTCGTTAAGAACTATTAGATGTGTAACGCTGTTGTCAATGGTTTAACACATTTAACTAATTTAACAGCATAACAACTAGGTCTGTGTGCTAAATTGGTGATTCCTCATGTCTTGACCTTCTCAGCTGTATCTAATAAAAATCATACAGACATATCAGACATAACCTTTTGAATTATCCAGTTCATTGCAGTAAGTAACTTCTTTGAGCCCTATATTTTGCGTGCATGCAACCTCTATAGAGTTAGAATAATGACCTGATTTACTTCGTGAAAGTTTATTTATTATTAATTATTTATTGAGCATTGCTCTCCTTTATCATATCGCTGTTGCCACTGTTTTATAAGTGAGGCCGTCTTTCACACTCGCATCTCTTGACCGTGTGAAATTCACTGTAAACACTGCTTTGATATTCCTCTCGTCTGATGATTATCTCTGTCTGTGTGTTTGCAGTGCTGATGCTAAACTCTTGGAGGAGGCTGTCGTCCCGCTGGCCAAGACTCTGAGTATGTGTGTTTGTATAATTTACTGCCGTTTCATTACAGCCGTCTGTACAAAGAGAGACACGCTGATTTCAAACCCACTGTCTTGTGAAATAAAGGTCTGTAATTTCAGACTCTGTGCGCATGAAGCCACATGAATCAAATGATTACCGATCCCAAGCCCACTCTTCTTTTATGATGTACTGTATGTAATTTATTGTTCGAGCCGTTTTGGAATCATTCTGTTGATCTGGTTAAGTAGCTCTTATCATGAACACCCTAAAGATGGGAAGCGATGTTTCGTGTGTTTGATCATCTGTCTGTGTTCCTTACAGTTCAGAACAACCCCAGGTCCGGGAACTTCGGGGCGTTGGTGAGAGTTTTTCTCAGCAGAACCAAAGAACTGAAGATTTCCACAGAATGCCAAGAGTAAGTGAGATACGTCTTCAATAATGTGTGCATATAAGAGTTCATAAAAGCTGAATAATATGATGACACACAGTATCCAAAATCTCTTGCATGAAAACTACAGTACTCAACACTGATTCTCATTCACTAATAATTGCATGCAAGTTTCTAATAGATCCTTTTCTCCATGAATGATGTGTTTCCACAGTTATTAACATTGTAAATCTAGTGCAGATGTTCTTTTTTAATGTACATTTCTAACACTATACTTTGTGTTTTGGCATTAAATTACTGCGAGCTAGTTAAAGCTGCTGACATCTTTCTCTCTTCTGACCACCTTAATCAATCAATTTTTTTTTTCCCCTCTTTTGGAAAGTCGTAGAAATGCTTTCATGGCTTTTTTCATTTGCTGTTTTGGCAAATGGGAACACAGAAGTAATATTTTGTAGAAGTTTACCCAGTTATGATAACTTTTACTTCTGAGAACGCTGCAAATGTGAAAAAGGTTTCATAATATTATATTTCAAAATTTTGGCTTTAGTGCTGTCAAACAATTAATCGCGATTAATCGCATCCAAAATCAAAGTTTTGTTTACATAATATATGTACGTGTGCTGTGTATTTATTATGTATATATAAATACACACACATTCAGAAAAAAATTGTTTATATATTAAATATATAAGTATAGAAATGTAGATATTTAAAAAAAAATATACTGTATGAGTGTGTGTGTGAGATAGATATAGATAGATAGATAGATAGATAGATAGATATATATATATATATATATACACACACACACATTAAATATACGCAGACCACACACACATTATGCAAACAAAAACCTTTACTTTGTATGCAATTAATCGTTTGACAGCACTGTTTGGCTTATTCCATTTTTATTTATTTGTACATTCCATGTTGATGCACTTAGCAGATAATGTGTTTTTTATAACTTTTCCCTACATATTGTTCTGAATTTTATCCGGAAGTTAAGTGTTAATTTAATTCTGCATGAAATTGTTTTTGCACCATGTTTTCACAAATATGCACATGATACCCATTATGTTATATTATGTTGTAAAACTGCTAGTTGCCTGCTATATTTCCAGCACAGCTGTTCAAAGGTGATTTCCAGCAAATGACATCAGTGTTTGTGTAGTATGATTTTGGATCTTGCATTAGTAAGCAGTATTATTTTAGAATCATTGAGATACTGTTAATATTTTGAATTCATTTAATTTAGTTTTTTTCTGTTTTCACTTTAATTGTAGTGAATTTTTGTTGTAATTTTGTGGTGTTATTTTTATTAGTGTTTTTTTTTTTTTTGTTTATATAGTTTTAGTGCATCAGGTTGAATTAAATACAAATAAATGCTTCTTTGGTAAATAGCTGAAATAAGTTTTTTTCTTCATATTTTATATTATTCCAGTTAACACTTATTTATTTCAAGTAACATATTTTTTATGTTTTTGTTATAATTAACGATAATCATCCTGGGAGCAGTGCATACACAACTTGTCGCATCTTAATATATATTCACTATAAAAGTGAATCTAGCAGTTTTATACATAATGGGTTTTACGTGAAAGCGGCTATTGAGATTTGTTTGTGGTTCTCAGAAGGTCTGTGAGATTTTGAGAAACGTATTCTTTATAAGTATCTTTTCCCACACAGGCTTTCCATGACATTCACTAGTCACTCAGGAGTCAGGACTATACTATTAGGATGTTTTTTGATATGATTTTCCCATGGGAATAGCAGCGGTGCGGCCCATGGCGTCATACACACCGCCAGAGCTGATGTTTGTGCTCAGTGTTGCTGTAGCATAAATCCAGAGCAGGGAGTGACCCACCGCTCCTTCAGCGCACGCATGTGAACCGTCAGCCTGAGAGAATATTTATGATCTGCTCTCATCTCGACTGTGCAGACATCACACTTCTGATCCAGACTCAGCAGATGCACTCCAAAAAATATTAAGGCCTAAAATTAAGATTTATCTGTTTGAGTTGCATACAAAATTTCCAACCATTTGGATTGCACAGTTTTATCATAAACTAATAAACCTAATGCAATGCATACATAAATGAAATGGATAAGAATTCTGTTATAATACCAATAAACTGAATCTGTTTTAAATACACAATAACCATATTTATATATTCGTCATCAATAAATCCAAATTGTTTCGATCTCACATTTTAAATAATTCAATATTACTCATTCTACAGCGAGCCAGTAGTATTGGTCATACAAGATGTACCCATGTATATTTATTGAAAAAGGAACAATTGCCTGTATGTGATATTTGTAGGTCTTCCTTGACTGTAGAATATATAAATTTGAGTGTCCTACTTTAAATGTTACTAGGAAATGTTTTTACTCAAAGTGCATTAATAGACATTTAAAAAAAAAAAGTTTCTCCTGGGAAAATATTAGAATTTTTATTAAATATAAATTTGACAACTTGTTTTAAAAATGGTTTAATTATTTTATA
This sequence comes from Onychostoma macrolepis, assembly GCF_012432095.1. NCBI lineage: Eukaryota > Metazoa > Chordata > Actinopteri > Cypriniformes > Cyprinidae > Onychostoma > Onychostoma macrolepis. The sequence continues at coordinate 27,276,072 of NC_081175.1, forward strand.
CAATTCACTGAAGTATTGTTATTAAGACTATTTTAAATCTTATTATTTTAGAGTTTTTTTTTTTTTTTTTTTGGAGCCATGAATTTACCTTTTGATGCTGATATGGCATAAAATGATAAATAAATTCCTGGCTAGCCATTTTAACTGAATTAATTAACAAATTTATGCTTTTCTAAGCAATTTTAATGTAATGTTTGAAAACATGATTGTTTAAATAAAATCATATATATATATATATATATTTATTAACTATAATAAATCATACGTTTTTTTTGCGTGCAAAATTCTTATCTGTTGCATTTATATATGACTGACAAATGAGCATTAAATTAAGTTTATAGTTTGTATAAATGTGTCACCCAATTGGATGGAAATTTTCTATCCAATTCGAATATATATAAACACTAAATTTCTCTTTTTTGAGTGCTCATAGCTGCAGATATGAGCTGTTTCTCTGTTAATCAAAGCGTGATTGCTACAGCGGCCTGACAGTCTGTAGGTGTGTTGGTTTAGTAAAGGATGATCCAAAACCACTGACGGGGTGAAGCTGTATGTGTGTTTGAAACGTGAACCGCAGGGTGAAGTGTGTGTGTAAGATGTTCAGCCACAGTTCACAGGCTGCTGTAGGTCAGTAATTATCTCTGACTCTCTCTCTTTCTCTCTCTAGTCAGTTGTTCATCTGGCAGGCCCATAATGCTTTGTTCCTGGTGCGCTGTTTGCTGAAGGTCTTCATCAGGGAGATGAATGAAGAAGAGCTGCACTTACAGTTCTCCTACCAGGAGAGGGCGCCAGGAACCTACGGTATTACACACACACACAAATGAATTTTTCACAATATTAATTTATTTGTCCTGGCAAGTCAGTTTTTGACACATTTCATTATATTAGAATCTGTAGACTTCTGTTGTTGTTTTGGTCACACTACATGAGCTAACATTGAGTAATAGATATGTTTTACATAATTTATTCATCTTTGTTAATGTAACTTAATAAAAATACTATTCTTCATTGTTTGCTCATGTTAGATAATACATTTATATTTGCAGATGTTCCAAGATTAAAGTTTTGTCAGATTAACTATCTTCCTGCGGCAGTGTATAAGTACAACTTAGTAAAGCTAGTTATAATTAGCCCAGACTAGTGCGAACTCTAACTTTGTAATTTTAATATGTGAAATAACATATTGTTAGTCTATTATGAAGCTGTTTCCTCATTAGGATCGCAGGGTCCCCACAATGTCAGTTTTTCTGGTTGTATTAATTTGTGGGAATATCATTAAGAAACCTCACACACATCAATGCCATTTTAATAGTATTTATATTATAGTTTTTATTTTACTTTTTTATATATTTTCAGTTTTAAATTTAAAACTAACTTTTTGTAAATGTGTTGTTCTTTTGTCATTTTTAGGTTTAATTAAGTTACATTTTTAGTTCAGTTTTAGATTTTATTTATTTGTAGTACATTTCAAATTTTCATTTATTAAATTTTTTCCTAATATTTATTTTATTTTTCAGCATTGTTCTAATTAATTAAAGTGTTTTTTAATAGTTTTAATTATAAATTTAGTTAATGATCATAACCCTGACACACATTTCCAATGTTTAACTTGACAAAAGAAGATAAAGTTAGTGTTTTGTTTCAGCATCAGAGTAAGACATGCGGGCCTCGGTTTATGTCCTGATGTTGTTCCTCCTCCAGTGTGTATCAATACTAATGGCCAAAAGGCAAAAATAAAAGAGCCTTTTCAGCACTAGAGCATTTGTGTGTGTCAAAGACTTCTCAGTTGTTTGTGTCACAATCCTCAATGCTGCCCCATCTAAGCATAAATGTCATCTCTGACCAATCAAAATGAGCATCATATCTAAAGTAACTTCTCATAGATTAAATTTACATTACTGACGTGTGTTTACAGACTCCATCTGTGAGGATCTTCTGGAGGAGCTGGTCTGTAATTTGGTGCATCTCATCGTCGAAGTGCCGCTTCTGTGAGTACCAAAGAAGAACTGTGTTAGTGTGTTTGTTTTGTTCTGGATTTCTCTGTCTTGCAAATACTAAGTGATAAAGTATGTCTCAGTGTGAGAGGGAGGTGTGCGTGTGTTATTGTTGTGATATCTGACTGGTCTCTCACGTACAGCCTGTGAAGGTCAACTCTGACTCAAACAATGAGGTGTCACTGTCATTTACACACAAATATATTTTCAAACATTTGTCCATGAAGTTCCAAAAAGTTAAATGTAGGACTGTTAATAACTTTGAGAATAATTATAAACAAATTAGTATCATCCCCACATGATGTGAGCTACGTGGAACTCAGAAATGAAAATGTCCTCACCCTCAGGTCATCCAAGATGTGGATGAGTTTGTTTCTTCATTAGATTTGGAGAAATGTAGCATTCCATCACTTGCTCAACAGTGGATCCTCAGCAGTGAATGGGTGCCGTCAGAATGAGAGTCCAAACAGCTGATAAAAACATTACAATAATCCACACCATTCCAGTCCATCAGTTAATGTCTTGTGATGCAAAAAGCTGCATGTTCGTAAGAAACAAATCCATCAGTAAGACTTTTTTAACTTAAGACTGTTGCTTCCGTTTCTCCAGTGATGAAGTCTTGTCTGAATCAGGAGAGAAATCTGCACAGATCAAACACCATATACAAGCTGAAACAGTGCAAAACAGCTCTAAAGAAATATGTGGGTGGATTTTGATGGGATGGACTTTTTCACTGGAGGAAACATTATTATGGATTTATATTTTGGCCAGAAGTGTTAAATAATGGAAAATGGGTAATAATGGATAATGCCTTAATAATGGATTTGTTTCTTAGACACGCATCTGAGTTCACAGGATGTTAACTGATGAATTGGAGTGGTGTGGATTATTGTGATGTTTTTATCAGCTGTTTGGGGACTCGTAAGGCCCAGGTATACTTCACTTTCTGCACATCCGCACAGCTTTCAAAGTATACTCAACTGATGTCCTGATGACGAAAACGTATACTTTGGCCTTCATTCTGGCGGCATCCATTCACTGCAGAGGATCCATTGGTGAGCAAGTGTTGGAATTCTACGTTTCTCCAAATCTGATGAAGAAACAAACTCATCAACATCTTGGAGGTTTTCAGCAACTTTTCTTTTTTGTGTGCAATATTCCTTTAAAATAATATTTTACCCGTGGCGCAAAACATAAACATGCAATTTTTCCACACTCCCTTTCCGTTTTTTGAAAGTTTAAGCCGTTTCTCCACTCTCCCTGAGCGTCCATGTGTCTCGTCAGACCTCTGTGTGACCCGCTGTCATTTACACACCTGAGTGGAGGACACCTTCATGCATGAAGCAATGATTTATTGAGTGACGCCCCTTCACACACAAACACAGCAGCACAGGAGTTCTGCATTATTCAGCTGTCCTTCTGCGTAGTTCTAGTGTTTTTATGTATTTAACGGACAGATTGATTTATCTGCTCTCATGAATGTCGATCTGTTTGTCATGTTCCAGAGTGTCCTTGTGTTCCACCCAGTCTATAACGAAAACAGTATTAAAGACAGATGAGTTGAAATGACAGGCGATGTTGGAAAAAAAATCTTGATGGGTGTGTGTGAATGTGTATCTCATCAATTAAACTGCCCCTGTTTACATCTGTGATCTCATAAAGCATGATTCATAAGTACACATTATTCCAGCGATTATTAAGACTTATTTTTTTTTTTAAATTGATAATTCAGGTCATCGAGTTAAGCGGTTAGTGCACTCGCTCCAAGTTGGCAGGACATAAAGGTTCAAATCTGGCTTGTCTTTACACTGCCTAGATCAATAAAAATGCCAGATATTAACTTCAGAGTAAACAAATTAAGTGATTAAAAAAAAAAAGAGAGATTATCACCTATGTCAGACAACATTTGCATACAGACAGTCTTGACAAACAAAGAGACATAATTGAAAATGATATTGTGAATTTGATGAATTATGAATGGTAATGTGATTAGATTGTTTAGGTCATGTTTTGCAATTTTTCATTTCTTATTTCATATATTTTATTTAATATTAATTTATTTTAATATTTCATTTTATTTTAATATTTATATTATATTTACATTTTCTATTTAATTTATTTACCTTAATTATAAATTTAGTTTTCTGCATTGTATAATGCATCATTAATTAATTAATTAATTAATTCATTCATTCATTCATATTTATTGATTTATTATGTATAAACAATTTTTCTGTACATTTTGTGGTGAAATGTGACCTAGGTATGTCTGAGATTTGTGTGAGATTTACACAAATATCATTAATTATTGAATATTTGTGTCTGTTACAATATTGTTGTTTCCAAAGTTTTATAAAAGCAATACAAGTTACCTTTAAAAATTATAGATTATATATAAAAAAAGATTATCATCAGTGTTAGTCAACATTTGCATACAGACGATCTTGACAAACTAACGGAGAAAGTGTGATCGCAAGTTTTAAGTGGATTTGAAATAAAGCGTGTTATTTTTGCTGGCTCACATGTGTAAGTGGGTTGCATCGCAGTTGTATTGTAACAGATTTCAGTCTGCTGTTGTTGTCCCGTGTCTGGTTTTGTTGCCGTTTGTCTCGTTTCCTTGCTACGTGCTGACTGAGAGAAGTCAGGCGCAGGTCACATTCAGAGCCCCGGCTCGCTGGTTCCGTGTTTTTGAGTGATTCTGTAGCTGGAGACAGGATTCTTATCACGCTGTTGTGAAGGATATTGTGAAATGTAGCTCAAATTACCACACAGATCAAAACAAGAAATAAAATAGCTGCAGAGAGTTGCAGTACAGTAGAGTGTTTATACTGTGCATGATGATGTTTCTGATCAACCAGAAACCATTTAGATGTCTTTCCAAGCCCGTATGACACTCTTTCTACTGTAAAACACAAAAGATAATGTTTAGCTGCATACAATGAAATTACATAAATGCACCATAAAGGAAGTCCATATGACCTCAAACGAAGGGACTAGCTGAAATTTAAGGCTCACAATTTTACATTTCATTGCTTTCCAATGGAAAAAAAAATGTTCACAATCACTTTTGAGAAAACTTTTTTTTTTAATCATAGATGGAACATTTTTGTATTAATAAAATTCTGTTATGGTAATTAATCATGTGGGGGTTTTTTTTCAATCAATTTTGGTAAAGATTGTTTGAGAAATGTTTTCGTATGCTCTTGAAAAATTATTTTTTTGTTGGAGATGCACGTGTCATTTGACAATATTCAAAACTTTACAAAATATGTGAGAGACAAGGCTGTTATAATAATTTAGCAAATGTTACATGTGAAATTATGAATCTGAAATAATTTGCATTTTTAATTAAAAAGGCCAACATGGAAATCTGTGCATACAGATTTCTGCAGAACTGGAACATGCCTAATCCCTAGTGTGTTTATTTCATTTTTTGTTGTAAAGTCATGTCAGTTTAGCACATTTGACCTTGTTTAAGTCTATTACTCAGAATTCTGCAGATTTTCTCTCGGAAGAGTCCATATTTTCAACATGAAAACGCCCATCTGGGCTGAGTCAAGTCCAACTCAAAATCATCTGAATTTTTTTTTTTTTTTTTTTTTTTGTAGTGCACTTTTATTTTCAATTGCATATTTAACTTGTTTTGTAATAAGTTCAACTTAATAATCAAAACAATTCAAAGCATTACAATAATATTGCAGTCGTGTGTGTGTGTGTCTAAAAAGTGAAAGGGAATTATGCCAAGTGACATCACAGAACTGGGAAGTGGAAGTGAAGTGAGAAATCTGAAGGAAGGAAATGAGGGACAATAGAAAGAAAGAGAGAGATTGTTCTAATGATATTGTGTGTGTGTTTAGAGAGTGAGAGGGGCAATGAGTTCACTAGGAGTTCGCTATATTGTGAATGTGATAAATGATAATATGATCTGTTAGTCTAGGTCATATTTCACCATTTTTCATTTCACTTAGAAAATGATGGCACTATGTATAACATTTTAATGGTCATAAAAAAAAAAAATTTGTGTCTTATTTGTCTGTTTTGGGGTTTTGTTTTTATTTTTGGTTTGTTGTTTTTTGTTGTTTATATAATTTTTTGTGTTTTGGTTTTTGTTTCGTTTTTTGCTTTATATTGGTTTGGTTCGTTTTTTTTTTGTTTTTGTTTTGAATTGTGAATTGTTTCAGTAATATTCATATGAATATATTATTATATATTATTTATTGATCATCTTTGACTTTTAGAGTCTTATAAATGTCGAAACCCTCTTGACCGTGGTAAAATCACAGTATAGCACAGCAGCAATTGGCTCATTAACATAAATATCTGTATTAATGTTGGTCATGTGTCTGTTTCCATAGTGATATCACCTACAACATCCTGTTTGAAGCTGTGACCACCCTTCTGGTGCTGCTGTCCTATCAGCTCTTCCACAAGGAGGTTCTGAGGGAGGGGCTTATATACGGCTACCTGACCAGAGGACGATGGTGAGGGAAAAAAAAAAACATGTTGGATTTCAACATCCCTATAGCTTTAACCTCTACATGTACATGTAATGGACTGTATAGTCGATCATATAAAAGAGTAGTAATTAAACTAATGGTAAGGCACAGACACTCAACACACCTGAATAGATTAATGTAATTGTTTCAGAGTTCCAGCGATGCATCATAAACTTCCTAACTTGTGAACCAGAGCCAATACAAGTGAAAAGTTGTTGCCTACCGCAGTGTTTTATTCTTATGAAGTTTGTCCCAGTGTGATATTGTGGCCCCCTGACCGGCATTAACAGAAGGACGACTGTCAAGCGCTGCCATTTCATATGCAAATGAGGGTGTTCATTAATTCACCAGATGCTCTCGTCTGGAGCTTTGCTTGAGTTCACCCGGAGGGCTCGTTTGCATCGCACCAGTGATACTGAGCTTTTAAAGTTCCCTCGTTAGCTCTTCAGCACTGCAGCTGAGCTTGCACGTCTGAGGTCGTTAACGAACACTCGTCAAACCTCACCGGTGTCTTTAGGACTGAGATGGACTCTACGCAAGTACGTAAAAGCAGAGACATCTAGAGACACAAGCGCCTTTGTGCAAATGAACATTGATAATGCATCATTCCATCAATTTCTAGAAACCAAAAACGCAAACATTTCCATGTTCCTTTAATTTTCATGTTTTGTCTTGACATTCTTTATTTTTGGAGTCCTAGAGACACTAACGCTAAATGTGTATCAAAACTAATAATATTTCTAAGCCCTATTATTTTCTCTTCAAATAGTTTTCGTATTCTCCTGTGATCTAATCAATACCAAGTCGTGTAACCACAGTCGGCTCTTTTAAATGTCAAAAGTGAAAATAACACATTTTCTTAGCGATATGCTATTTACACGAAGTTCCAATAGTGATAGATTTCATTTACACTATGTAAGAATAGCAGGATTTTCTGCTATTTATACTACTTATTGCAAATATCTGCACCTCAGTATTGATAGTTTTCACGTGACGTCACACCCTTATAGGAACGCCCACCTGGAGGGCAAAACGAAGCTTTGCTCCACTGACCGTCAGTTATTTTTACGCAGTTTGCATTAAATGGTAATGTAGTAAAACGCAGATATTAAAAGGTGAAATTCAGTAAACACCTTATTAATGATGTATATTTTGTACAGGGAAGCAGATGAAGCCAGAATATAAACACAATGTGCAAAGTTTCACGTTAAATGGTTTCCCGAAGGAAAACACTGAACCATCAAGTGGATTGCGTTCATATTCCGGCCTCATCTGCTTGCCTATGTAAACTATGCATCATTAATATAGAGATTACTGAATTTGATATTTGAATATCACTGTTTAAATATATTAAGGCACTTTAAGTGTTTTTACAACATTTTGTCACACTGTTTAATGATTGAAATATTGCCGCGGGTGTCTAATATGGATTGCAGATGGCCAAAACTTGTTCACATACCTTTGTTTTATTGTTTTGAGAGGTGATCTAAATATTTGCGGCTGTGAAACAGATGGAAAATTGACATGCTTGTGCTGCAGTTCTGTGGATGTTTTGCCCTCCAGGTCTTCGAGCCGGTCATGTGACTGAAAGCTATGAATTGTAGTACATAATGAAACCGTATGCAATAAAAACGCATTGAGTCTAAATGATCATTTTTATTAAATGGATGCTGCTTTATTGGGATAATAAAACCCTCCCTACATCTACCCAAACCCTACCCGATACTTTTTTTCCTTAATTTTTATTGAAAATAAATGCCTTTCTGATGTGATGAGAGGTAGTGTAAATAGACACTCCATTATTTATTTACTGACTTTTGAGCAAACTTCATCATTTGATGAATTATTGCTGCCATGATCACTAGAAAATATACACAAACATTGCTTTTGAATACAAATTCTGTTTACTGCTTGTTTTCTGGCTTTGGCAATAAGCATACATATAATAAACCAAATTTATGTAGAAAAGAGGTGTGTTTGCACTAAAAAGAACGACAGCGACTTACTTAGCATTAACTTTATAGCATTAGAGCATATAACAAGAATATGGCTACCAAAAATATATTTTAGTCTTATTTATATGCTATTACAGTATAATAGAATTTATTAATGTTTTGAACTTGTTATATCCTGAGCTTTTATTATTACTTTAGTTTTATGAATTTTATGTACTTTTGTCATTTTTATTAATTAATTTGATAATTTTTTTATTTTTAAATTTATTAATTTTAGTACTTCAGCTTGTTTTAATTAAACTGCTAAGGCAACATATCTAATTTTCTAAATCAATTTTTAAGTTGGGGTTCATTTAATATTTATAATCTCTTTTATTTCAGCATTTTTTTTTAAATAATGAACATATAACAATAATAAATACCATTTTTCTTTTAAAGTTTTAGTTAACAGTAACAACAGTTGATTGAATATAGTAGGTTTGCTCATTCTCTCTCTCTCTCTCTCTCTCTCTTTGTCTGTAGTCTGTCTCTGACGAGTCGTCTGGTGAAAACGCTGCTGTATAACTTCATCAGACAGGAGAAATGTCCTCCCGCTACACACGTGTTGCAGACGCAGTCAGATGGAGGAGGCCTGCTGTACGGACTCGCATCAGGAGTCGCCAGTGAGTTTAATGCACCACATCTGATACATCTTCAGCTTTTTACCAGATTTGAACAAATCATTCAGATCTGAATCAACTGATTCACTGAAAAGATTCATCTTTGGGTGAACTATTCCTTCAGTGGTGTGTATGTAAACATTGAACTTCACACGCTGGCTCTGGATGATCTGGTGTTTGTTGGTTACGGCTCAGCAGCCTCATTTGCTTAAACGATGCCCGTGTTGTAAGATGAATGTCTGGGTCTGTAGAGGTCGAACGGGGTCTGATTACTCTTTCAGATAATAATATTTGTTTTGGCTGTAAATAAATCCTTCAGTCCAGTTTCTCCTGAATTTGCATGTGAAAAACCCCCACATGCACCTGATTCACATGCCCATTTTGTTCAGCTTTGCCTTTTATCACTCTGATAAAGTTTTTCTGTTTTTTAAACACGCTTTTGTTTGACAGGCCTCTCCGAAACGAAACCCAAAGCATATGAGTGTTTGCTTTGTGTGTTATTGACAGTTGTGTCTGTCTGTCTGTCTGGCGTCTGGCTTGCTCAGACGTGTCAGCAGAAGTACACACACACACACACACACGTTTCATTGTATGTACTCAACTCTTGGCTTGATCATTTACTTAATATTGAGTTACACACTCTTCATTGTGTGGACTGAATTCAGACCAGTGTCCATCACACACACAGACTGTCCGTCACCAGACACACGTTCACGTCTGTCTCACTGTGACATACTAACCTATAAACACGCACTCGATTGGTAACTAATTCATTTGTACTTTTTTGGGGTCGTAAATTGTCGAATAAGAATGGTTTTACGAACAATTTGTTCTTGTTTCATGAATAAGCATATACTAAATTACTGATGAACAAAAATATTTTTTAACATCATAAATGCAAAAACTGAAATGAAACCAAAAGCAAAAAAAGCTAAATTATCTGTTTAATAATAAAAGAAAAAGTTGTTTATGACTTGATTGAGCTATCCAGAGTAAATATAGTTTTAAGTTTTGAATGTAGTTTTTGTTTCATTTTTAGTTAGTCATTCCAGTTTAGTTATGTTTTGTTCATGCTGTTTTTTTTTTTTTTTTTTTTTCTAGTTTCACTTATAGTTTTGATTTGATTTTGTTTAATAAAAAAAAAATTGATAGTTAATTTAGCTTTTTTTGTAATTAATATTCTTTGATTTTTATTTTAAAGAAAATTTACTGATCACTTTACTGATTGAACTTCACGTTGGTAATCATCACATCATTTTATTTATTTTTAATAAACTTGAATTGAATTTGAAATTATACTTAAATGAATTTAAAATGAAAAGTATAACTAAATTTAAACTTGAAAAAATCATAACATGAAAACACATAAAACATATATATATATATATATATATATATATATATATATATATATATATATATATATATATATGTGTATTAATATTTTATTATTTTGTATTTGTTTGTTTCAGTGCTGCTTTTCAAATGTCTATGAAATATTAAAATAGTATAGAACTAACATTAATGTTAATATTAATTATAATAACATTTTATTACACTTAAATGAAATATAAACTACTTTACTAACCAAACTGAAACTAGAAAAACAAGAAAACCAGAGCATGAAATAAAAAGTAAACTGAAACTATTCCAACCACTGCTGAATTAAATGAAAACTAAAGTAAATTATTCAGATCTCATCTGAAAGCGCACATATCTGTCTTTTTGATTCTCTTTCACTGTGACAGACACAGTTAGTCAGAAGTGTGATTAGAGTCTAGAACTACATGTATCATCGACTGACACCCGACTGGCCAAAAGATACAAAATGAGCTTGTTAACAGCTGTGAGTCAGTGCCAAGATGACGTCCCAATGTGTGTGTGGAATCCAGACAGTGTGTCTTCATTGTCTGACGGGTAAATCAGGCCGGCTAAATGGAGACACAAGCCCTGTGTGTCAGTCCCGTCAGCCACAGGAGGAATTCTGGGCCTGATCCTGTTTCCGCTGCTGTGGGATGGAAAGATTCAGGCAGGATTAGACGGCCACAATTCGTCACTCTGGAATTACACGTGCCGGAAAGCCTTCTGGATCACATTAATGTTAGCTCGACTTAACCGTTTACGATACTTTCAATGATGTTTCATTTGCTCGCGATGGTCATTTTGCTAAATTTGAGTTGCTCTAGAAACAGGAATGTGATGGATAACCTCATTTTGTCTATATATTAAAAACAATAAATCTGAATTTATTATTGTGGGCGACGTTGAAGGTCAAGCAGCTTTTTGGCTTTCAGTCCATGTCTATTAGCCCAAACTTCCTGTTTCAATAGGAAATCCATCAACACAGGAAATAAAGTTGTGCTTGTCAGGTCGTTTAATCAGTGCAAATGTGTTTTTAATGGATAAAACGATGCATATTCATACATATTAGCTAGTTTGAGAGGTACGTCACACCAAACCACCCAAAAAAAGAGATAAATGATAGTGTTTAGAGAGCAATGCTCTCTGGGAAACACTTGTGCTTCATAAATCAGGGTGGTGATCTGTGTGAAGCTGGCGTGTTGATGTTTCCCTGAGCCGATGGGAGATCCTGGAGTCTCTGTGTTTCCCTGGGCTGGGCTACTGAATGTCTCTTATGATTGTCTGTAATCTTTCACTTCTCTTCTTTCTCCTCTCTGAGACGGACCAAATATGGTTTATCTCACGAAAACATGTTCAGATCCCATTTCACACCAAAATCAAAAGAAAAAGAGAGATGAAATCCTTTTAGGACCACCAGTAATTCTCATTACATACTGTGTCTGGTCATATTATAGTAATTTTATTTTTAATTTTTTTTAATTTCTCAGTTCTCAGATTCTCGTATTATAATGAATTTTTATTTAATTTATTTTTTATTTAATATTTTCATTTATAGAAGACAACAAATCCTGTTGTGATATATAATTAGTTTTTTTTTATTTAAAAAAAATCTGTTTTATATTTATTTTTATGACAGTTCGCTACCGTTCTCATTACATATGGTGTCTGCTCATTTTTACCAGACATCTTGGTAATTGTTACATTTTTCTCAATTTTCAGATTCTCTTATTATAATATTTTTTTTTTAAATATTTCATTTTTAAACTGCAATGATGTATAAATTTTTTTTATTTTTAAAGAATATTTATTCCTACAAAGGAGATTCACTTTCAAAATATAATTAATATTTAATATTTTTTATGTAAATTAAATATGAATAACATAATATGCATGGTTTAAATTGAGTTTCCTAATTTATTCCAGATTTAAAACATTTACTGTACATTATGGTACTGTAGTTTGATACCATGATATTTCTGAAGTATTCTGATGTTGTTTTACGTGTTCGATCTGTGTGAATAACAGCTCCTTTAACCAACCGTGTTTAACACTTCGGCATTACATTCGTTTAATAGTTATTGAACTTGTGTCTGGCATTAACAGAATCCTGCTATTGTGTGTTTGTGCTGTGTAAGTCTCAAGGCCGCCACTGTGTCTGAGTTCAGGATTAGTGTTGTCTCGGCTCAGACTACAGCAAAAGAGAGAGAGAGAAATGGTGAATGATATGATACAGAAAAAGAAAATGCTTTTTGGCCTAATATTACTGATAACTTGACTGATTAACATTTTCAGGGACATTGACTTGGACTAGTAAGAAACCACCTTAGAAACCATTGAGAACATCTTAGCAGCCACATAGCAGCTCCCTAGAAACCAAACAGCAACTCCTTAGAAACCACACTGAATATTACAGTAACCACTTAGCAACTTCCTAGAAACCACACGGAACACCTTAGCAACCATCTAACATCTCCATAGAAACCACTCACAACACCTTGGCAACCATATAGCAACGCTCTCAAAGCAACTCCGTAACACCTTAGCCATTCCCTACAAACTACACCCTAATAACTGCATCGCAAACCCCCCAGAGACCACTTAGAACACCTTAGCAACGCCCTAGTAACCACTCAGAATACTTAAGCAACCGCTTATCAATCCCTAGAAACTACTGAGATCTATTGCATAGCAACTCCCTCAAACAATTCATAACACCTTAGCAACCCCCTAGAAACTACACGTTAATAACTGCATCTCAACCCCTAGAAACCACTCAGAACACCTTTAGCAACCTCATAGCAACTCCCTAGAAACACCTTAGTAACCCCCAGAAACTTCACCTTAGCTACTGCATCGCAACCCCTAGAAACAACTCAGAACAGCTTAGCAACCCCATAGTGATGCTGGCTTTATCACAGCATGATGGTGGCAAGTTGTGCCCGATCAAACACCACACTATCTGCTGCTGAAATCACGGTGACAGGAAGTAGTGGTGGGCTTATAGCAGCAGACAGGGAGTGCTTTAGTAGTCCAGTCAGACATGACACACACACACACACACACACACACACACACACACAGAGAAGCCCAGTGTTAAGAAGTAGCAGAAGACTTTGCAGGAATCCTGACTATGTTGATGTATACATTGAGTGCCACATATACTCTCTCTAAAGAGACTGTGACAGTATGCGTGTGTTCATCTGACACATACACACGCGTGATGTCCTGTGTTTCGTCTGACAGGTGGCTTTGCATGAATAAACTCTTTTCCTCTTCGCTCATTTACAGACTGGCCTTCGTGTCAACAACTGCTTCTTAGGAAAATATCAATATTTAGTCAAATTTTTGAGATTGTCAGATGCTCAATACAACATGGCAAGAACGTTTTTCCCTGAGCTCAGTGAATTGACCAAGAATTTGGCAAAATTTTGCTTCAGAAGTATAAACCATCACTCAGTAACCCCATATGTGTTGTTATTGCTAAAGAATTTGCTCTGTTCCAAAAGTTAAAAAAAAAACCTCCCACAAACACAAGACATTTTTAAGACAAACACAATTACAGTAGCCTGTGTCTCTTTAAGACAAGACACTTCCATCATTTCTGCTGTCCCTCAGACTTTATAATGAGTAATACCTCAGACGCTGCTGAGTTTGAATAGACACGCTCAGAGAAAGATCCACAGGGACTTTTACAGGAGGACATAGACGTGTGTGTGTGTGTGTGTGTTTGTGTGTAGAAGTTAGCAGCAGCATTTGTCACCCTCAGCCGCCTGTTTATGTACTGACAGCGTGGAAAACCCCTCTGTGTGTGTGTGTGTGTTCTCAGCTCTGCTGGATGGCAGCCATGATGTCTTCATTTATCTGCAGCTCTGTTAACACAGCCCACAATAACAACCCCAGGACACACACACACTGAGACCCCCAGAGCATCTACAGTGCAGAAACATAGAGTTAAGACACATCACACACACACTTGGTGCAGATTGTGTTTTTAGTAGACGTACTGTAGTTTCAAATAAAAAAAATCCAGTCCATCCAGGGCATTCAAACTGATGTACATATTTTATTTTATATTTATTTTATTTATATTTAATAAATAAATATTTATACTTAATATTTTAAAGTAATTTTTTATATTAATATTTAATAACTTAATGTTTTTAAAATAATAGTTAATTTCTAAATCTAATAGTAGTTTATAAATCTTACAATGGATAATGCATCTGTTTTTTCCCTGTCATTTAGTATTTAAAATTTTTGAGTATATATTATGCATTATGCATTGCAATGCAATTCTCAAATCTGTGAATATCATGAATTTTACCGCATATTATGGAAGCCCGTCATAAGACGAAATGCTTTGATAAATCATAATAGACTGTAAAAGTTGAAATTGTGAGAGAAAATGTCATGAGCTTGTAAGCAGTGACTTTTTCTGTCATAATTATGACTTACCAAAGTCATAAATTTAATGATTTCTTACCATATATATTAGTGGGCGTGGGCACGGAAATGGTCATACAACTAAATTCTGATTGTTTTTAAAGCATGAAACCTACAAACTTTGTGCTATTTATATTAAATTATGACTAACATAAGTAGGGAAAACAGTAAATGCTATGAAATATGAGTGTGTTTCTCACTCTTGTAATATTATATCTGTGCTATGCTGAGAGAAAAGGACCACACACAGGACAAACAGTGAACAGAGACTTAGAGAGATTGTGTGCTAATCAAAGGGATGTTTTCTTCATCCATCATTTTTCCCATCATAAAAGTGTGTCTGCGAGCGATTACAGGCTTCTGATTGGCTCTGATGAGTAGATTACAGTCTGCTCTGGCATCTGCGCGCGCTCTCATTGGTCGACTGAGGTCGCCGTGGCGTCTGTCGTGATCTCATCACAGTTCCAGTTCATTCAGAACATAATGATGTCATGTCATGAGGAACCTAACGGATAGATGCAGCCAATAATATCAGTCCAGTGACCTTTAATGTTATCAGTGTCTCAATGATATCAGAATTCTCCGAGCCCGACAGAGCCGTGCGTCTGGGAGTTTTCCTTACTCTCTTTCTCTGTGTTGTTGTTTTTATTTGCAGTGGATGTTTGTTAACATCCTGGCTCTGCTTCAGTCTGCTGGTGGGGCCGCGATGTCCAGCCACAAGTGATTAGACATGGAGACAGGCATCTCATTTCCATCTCGACTCTCTCGCTCTTTCCGACCCACCCGACCCCATGCGATGCCTGAATGATTAGTAACTCGAAATCTGTTTAAAATCAATTACTATTCATCAGCGACCTGCTGTTTGAACATTGTTAGACGGGAAACTTTCAACCCATCTTGTTTTCGCAACGTTAAAGTCAACATGACGTCCAAACTATTTTCTATTGCATGATCCTGGCCTTATTGTGCATGATAAAATCTAATGACTTGCTCTGCTTGTGCAACAATTAACTTTACTGGTTGATATCATCAAGTCATTATTATGACAATATGCTATAATAAATCATAATTATGAAGTAAAAAGTTTAATTATGCGAAAATGTCATTTTTGTTGTAATTCTGAATTATACACATGTATCTATATGTGTGTGTGTGTGTGTATGCGCATGTATAATATAAATAAAAAATAAGTCACTATACAAGGAGCATAATATTAAAAATGTAAATAATAAATTAAAAAATAAATAAATCCATAAATAACATCACAGAAGAGCACATGAAAAGGTTTCCCATACATATCAGGGTTTTTTTCTGGCTCAGAAAGTGTTTAATCATTTTCCTTCATTGTGGCCCCAGTTTTTGTTTTTAATCTTCGACCATCAAAACGTATTGCTGTAAGACATACTTATGTTCAAACTAGGGATGGCTCGATACCATAATTTTGGCTTTGGTACGATACCAGAATGTAATACCTCGGTATCGATACTAAATCAATACCATAGGTGACAAATGTCCAGCCTCAAAAGATAAGTGAATTGAAAACAATTTTATTAAAATAATAATAATAAAAACAGATTCATATCTTAATACCTTTGTATCAAACCGTAACAAAAAACCTACAGGGAACATTTTGATGTTGGAGAAAAAAAAAATATATAACTGAAGTAATAAAATGAAAATATATTCAGATCTTCTTATCTTTTCAGTTCAAACGCATAGTGTAAACAATATGTCTCAAAATGTAACAAACCTACCGGGAATATAGGTTACCTTTTTTTGAAGGAATGAAGGAAAAAAACAAAACCACTGAAGTAACGCAATTAATGCAAAAAATGTTGCTTTATTGTAAAGTGTTATTCTAACAGTCAAAGTAATATTCAAAATCACGTTATTATTTCTCTCCCTCTCAGATTGTTTTCAGATTTCAGCCTCAGATAGCCAAAGAAAAAGCATTAAGTATAAATCTCACTCGCTCTCTCCGCTGCTTCATATTAGCGGTCGGCAGCGCGGCAGAAACATTACTTTCATATTATTGATACTAAAATGAATATAGCAAAACTCTTGCTTAATTCAAATTCAAGTAATATTCGATTGTATGAAATGCAAGTGCATATATTACAAGACCAAAACTTCACTGGTTCTAGCGTGTCATTTGCACTTACTGTATCACATCTGTATGTGCATTGATCAGTTGTAAATAAAAGTTCAAATGAAATCTGAATTTATGAATGATGCACTCACCTGTCGATCTCTTAATTCTCTGAAAAGATCAGGGAATTGATTGAAGCAAGCGACAAATGCTTAAAAAATTGGATATGTTGCCTCCTCCTGTGGCAACACATGATTTATAGCAACGCTTGCATACAGGTGCAGTAAGGTCAGTTCGTTCACCTTTGTCATCTGTTTTGAATGCAAAGTAATGCCATATTTCACTTCTACTGTTCTCTTTATTTATTAATTTTGGTGCGTTTATAGAGTTTCATCTGTTTGATCGCGTTGTTCTGTTGTCACGTTTAAAGGTGCACTTTGCAACAGCAGTGTATGAAATACTGAATTGAGCAAAATTATGATATCTTACCGTTTGAAACCTAAGATATACCGGTAATAATACCGCGCATCCCTAGTTCAAACGGTCATTTACATATGCAAACCTATGATGCAAAGATAAGATAGATAACATCTGGAGCTCTTGAGGCCGAAGAAACTGTCCTTTTTTGAGCCATTAGCATGACCGGTTGTCCACTACACTTTTCATGATTCATCTTCTGCCTCAGTTATTCTGCTTCTGGCCTGAAGCGACATCTTTTAAGTGCATCACCATTGCAAAATCCGTTTTAAATGTGCCGTATACTGTACTTCTTTTAGCTTTTTTCCATCCGGTAAAAGGCTTCTGCACCAAAAGCAGTTGTAATTTACTTTTTCATGTCCATTTTCCATTCATTTGTAACAAATAGAAAAATATTTAAATATACACACACACAATATTTGTATTTTAATATATGTATGTATGTATGTATGTATATTATATTATATTATATTATATTATATATAAATAAAAAATGACAGAAGCACATAACAAAATTACTAAAACGAAAATCAAAATGAAAATCTTCCTGTAGAAATATTCATGTTTGTATCTCAGATAGTGCAGGAATTAATGTCAATGATAATGTGAGTCATAAATGCTTGACGTGACCTTTTCCTTTATCACCATTAATTAAAGTCATTCCATGTTGATCATTTTCCAACAGATGTAATTGGTTTCTGTGTTATTCAGGTGGATTGTGGAGCGTGTTCACATTAGGCGGAGTCGGCAGCAGGCCAGGAGCGGAGCAAGATCTGAACCCTCTCCCGCTGTCCAATCAGAGTCTGCTATTACTGCTGGTTCTGGCCAATCTGACCGACGGACCAGACTGTCCGAACCCCTACCGCCAGGCTGTTACCTGCTTCAAAAACACTCAAGGTGAACCAGAGCGGCCCCAGTTTGTTTGTGATTTTAGCTCATTTAATTCTTTCTTTCTTTATTTATAAAGCACTTTCACACAACTACCAGTTGATCCAAAGTGCTGTACAATACAGCTAAAATAAAACAGATAAGAGACAACAGAACATCAAAACACAATACAATACAATTGACATGGCTAGACAAAAGCTATTGACAGAAGATGTTTTTTCAGCCAGCATTTAAATGCAGGCAAAGAGGGCGCAGCTCTGATAGAAGCTGGTAATTTGTTCCTTAGACTAGGACCAGCAACAGCGAAAGCTCGATCACCTCTGCAATGAAACCTAGATCTAGGAATTGATTGCTCTTGAAATTAATTGAATTAATTTCACTGAAAGTGTTACTGTGTGTGTTTCAGATTCCTCGTCCATCCCGTCTCCTCAGCCTCACACGTTTCAGATCAACTTTAACAGTCTGTACACAGCGCTGTGCGAGCAGCAGAAATCAGACCAGGTGACGTTACTGCTCTACACGCTACTGCACCAGAACAGCAACATGAGGACGTACATACTGTCCCGCACAGACATGGAGAACCTGGTGAGATCACACGCATTCAGCACCTGTGCATATGCATTTCATAGTGCTTATAGAACGTATGCATTCATTCCAATGCAGTTGCAAACTCAGACTGCTGTCAATCATTCATTGTGGGCGGGACTTCTTAGACGAGGATGTGTTTTTCTTTTAGTGGGTTGATGTTTGGCGTTTTTAATTATTGGCCATTACATTTTTCTGTTTGGCCCGTGTATCAGAAGATCATACATTATTAGAGCTATTGAACAGAAAAGTAAACAAGTATTATAACATTTGCTTTTCTATTGTTAGTTATATAAAGGCAAACGCTATAATACTTTCTCATATACTGATCGAAACTTTAAAATCTTGATTTCAAATACGCTGCGCAGTTTGCCACTGTCATATTCATGTCATATTCACTGTGTACTGTATGTAAAATTATCGCAAACTTTATTTAAAAAAAAATGATAGATTGATATAACTGATTACTGATTACAATGTTGGTTAAAGTGTTTATTTCCTTTTTATTCTATACAGAATTAAAAAGTTGCCATCTAAAGTATAAATCTGTTTATTTTATAGAAAAATAAAATGATTTTTATTTTAATTTACATTTTCTTTTTTTCTTTTACAGATTTTTTTTATTTAAATTTGATTTATTTCCATTTTTTCTTTTACAGATTTTAAATTAAGTGTTGTTTTTTACACAGTTTATTTTACAAATATTCTTAATATTAATTTTAAAATTATATATAATTTAATAAATATGTAAAATAAATGTAAATTTCAGCAGTTATGCTTGTAGATTTAAATGTCTTTTAATTAAATAGTGTGATTTCATATCTATAAATAAACAAATAAATCAAATATCAACATCAGTTGACCACTATTTTTTATTTTATTTTTTTACACAATAGTAAAGTATTTTGTCTTTCCGTCTCTGTAGGTGTTGCCGATTCTTGAGATCTTGTATCATGTCGAGGAGAGAAACTCTCATCATGTGTACATGGCCCTCATCATCCTCCTCATCCTCACGGAAGACGACACCTTCAACCGCTCCATACATGAAGTGGTGAGGTCACACACATAATCCCAGTCAGAAATCAGATTAAAACATAAAGAATCTGCCATGAAAGCTTCATCTGAGAGCCTGTAGTGGTTTCAGTGTGTGTGAATATGTTCTTAGATAGAGGTTCGAGTCTGGAGCTGATTCCAGATCTGTCATTCCAGGCAGGGAATGAGACCAACATGACACGTGTGTGTGTGTGCGCGTTTTTGTGACACATGAGGACATAAATTTGTATAATGACATGGGTATTACAAGGAGAAGGTGATGTTTCAGGACATTACCCATGTCCCCACTTTTCAAAACGCTTGTAAATCACAGAATAGAGTGTATTGAAAATCTGAAATAGCAGAAAGTTTCCTGTTAGGTGTAGGGTTGGTGTAGGGCAATGGCACATACAGTTTGTACAGTATAAAAACCATTACGCCTATGGGATGTCCCCACTTTTCACAAAAACAAACGTGTGTGTGTGTGTTCTGTGTATATTTGTATTTGTGTAACTGATGCAGGACAGATTGTATTTGGGGTTGGTTTTCCATTGGGCTTATGTTTATAGATCTGTATGAAAATAACAGTGATATGCATGCACACGTGTGTTTGCACATTTATTTGTCGATTTTTGTTTGTGTATCAGATGTTCTAATGTTTTTCATCAGAACTCGCACACAGACACTGTTAGTTCAGAATATACATCAGCAGTTGTTTAAAGGTTGTGGTTTGCATACAATTACAGCAACTCAATAACAAAGACCAAATTTGACCAAGTGTGTTTTCAAACTAGCTTTTGTTTTAATACTATTTACATTTTTTTAATATTAGCTTAATGTGTGGTTTTGTTGGTTACAGGAGTTATTTGCATCTGAAATAAGTGCAAGAGCTTTGAAATTCAGATTGACCTGGTAGATTCAATGGTAGATTTTCCTTTTAAACAATTTACTCTTCAGACTCTGATTAATTCAAACCTTTTGTACTCCATCCATCTCTTTATGTGCATCTCTCATCATTTTATTCAAACTCTGTTGGCGTTCTTAAAGTGTGACACAAATGAATTCAATGACTGTGCTAAAAATATCATCTGCAGATGTGATGTCTTCTCCCACACAGATACTCAGGCGTGCATGTGAAGATGGCACTATCAGATCGAGTATTTAAAGAATAGTTCATCCAATAGTGTTTATCAACACTATTATACGTTATTTCACACATACTTATTTGCATTTCAAATTTGCACATATCATACCTGTACATGCATAATTGTATATTATATATTGTGTTTTTGCTATTTTGAAACATTGTCTATTTTGTATATTTGTATATTATTCTTTTTACTATCTGTGTCCTGTCCTGTCGCTGTCATTCTGTTGCACTGTGGAGCTTCTGTAATCCCTCGTATGTGTAAACATTCTCATTCTCTCTCATACATCTTAGATGACCCTTTTTATCAAATTTATCATCACCCTTTAAATAGAGCAACAACCTATGTTTTTATTGTTAGTTATTGTTGTTTTCTGTTTTCTCTCTCTCAGATGTTGAAGAACATCTCATGGTATACGGAGCGCGTTCTAACGGAGATCTCTCTGGGCAGCCTGTTGATCCTGGTTGTGATTCGGACCATCCAGTTCAACATGACACGGACCAGGGTGAGACCAGAACCAGTGACAAAAACAGTCATTTAGACGCAAAGCTCCATAAATATCCAGGTCTTTGGCCGTGGGCACATGCAAATTTATTATGCAACAGCAAGACTCACAGCAACCATCTCACGAGTTTTACAAGATTGCTGAAGTTTTATATTAGATCTGTGAACATATTCAGTCCAGGGAGTCCAATGAATAGAGCGGGTTTTTATATTCAAAGTATAATGGAGCCATTTCATTCTGTTTTGCCCTGCGAGAAGAAACAACACACATTATTTATGCATGGTTTTATTGATTTCCCCTGCTTCAGGATAAATACCTCCACACGAACTGCCTGGCTGCCCTAGCCAACATGTCGGCCCAGTTTCGTAACCTACACCAGTACGCCGCCCAACGAATTATAAGGTTAGTCAACCAACAACTGGTTAGTTGATTATTGAATATTGAATATTTGATTATATTTTAGTATTATATGTATTGTATGTACAGTGCTGGTCAAAAAATGGGGTCAGTAAGATTTTTTTGTGAAGAAATTAATACTTTTATTCATCAAGGATGCATGAAGTTGATCATGATTATTACTATTTCAGATCTTTTTTTTTATTTTTTAAATCAGACAGACAGATGTAGTAATTCTTAATTTTTTTAAAAATTCATTTTAATAACTGATTAATTTTTAAATTGAATATTAATTACTTAATAATTCCAGTGATGATTTTTGTAGTACTTTAAGCTGCTTCAAACCATTAACATCTGAGATTTAGGTTGATTGTTTACTTTTGTCTTTTTGTTTCAATCAATCAAATGAACAAAAAATATTTCATTATTTTATTTTTAATTTATATATTCGTGCTGTTCAATACATCGATACACAGAGATCTGACGATACAAGTATCGATACAGGGACAGCTACAGTTGGCCGCGCTTAATTTGAATACAAGAACACTGTTTAAAACGGAGTGAAAGTGCAAGGTTTCTAAAAAAAAAAAATAATAATAATAATAATGAATAGAGCATAATATATAAGCTACAACAAGGTTTAATCTGGCTGCAGAGGAACACAACTGGGTTGCCTGATATAAAGAGACATAATCCCCGAAACAGACACTTGCGCAATACGGAAATATCTGTGTGTTACTTATAAGTGTGTTACTTATGTTTGTCAACCTGGCAACCATGTGTACACGCACTCTCTCCACTGTGGATAAACGCGCTTGCTTTCTGAAAACACTGGTTAGCTTGCAGTTTAGCGATCTCCACTTCAATATTCTATTATCAGAAAAGTTAAATTTTTCAAGTGTTATATATAAGCATTTATATGAGAGAGAGAGAGAGAGAGGCTGTGTATGAATTGCCACCGTTTTGCTGTGTTTCTCTATTAACAGTGAAGCTGTGGCTTTAAATGCTTTAGAAACGATGATGTTACAAGCTCCTTGTTGAGAAAGATAATGTAGCTCTTCAGCTATTTTATTGATATAATTGCGGGGCGCGCAGTGTGATCTGACTAAACGTGTGTGTGTGAGATACTGTGAAGACAGTGCATTAGTTTAGAACTCTTCTGATTTTTATTTTTATTTTTTAAACGTAGAGTGTGTGTTGATTTGTGCAATGATAACCTACCAGCAATGTTAAGATGATTTTAATATATTAGAATGAGTACATTACAATATAAATTTATTAGAGTACATTATTATTTATGGGCTTAAAAACAAGATGCAAACAATCAGAATATTGTACCTGGTGGGGAGTGCTCAATGTAAACATGAAACACATGCCATTAACTATAGCAGGGCTATTCAATTAACTTCATTTGAGGGCTGGATTATCGACTGGATTATCGATTATTATTATTGGCCCATTTGTAGGGGGCCAAGGGTGTGGGGGGCCGTCCCAATCTTTTTCTGGGGGGCCCTATAAAATTGGAAATTAAATTTAAATGCATATTCAGCAGTAAAACTAACTAATATTACCAACAGTAACATCTATAAAAGGTTAAGATTAGTGCTGTCTGCTATTCAATTAAAAAAATAATCACACATTTTTTCTGTAATTAATTCAGTGTGTAATTCAAATGTGACTAAATGCATATTAATATATTTGTGTTGTCATTTTCACATTGAACTTACAAATTAATATAGAAACAATTTGGTATTGTTTATACCAAAATGGTATATTTTAAATAATGTTTAATGGCATCTTTTTACTAGCCTATTATTAATGAAGAAGTATCATTGATACAAATAATGTTACTGTTGTCTCTATTAAATCCAGGCACTCAAGTGCCTGTTCTGCCAATAGTTAGCAACGGCCCTCTGGTATGCAGTGTTTAATAAACAGCTGTTTTACTAAATTCTTCTGAGGTGAAATTCAGTGCAGTTTAATAAGTAACATATAATTAATATTTACTAATTCTAATGTTCTTTGTTTTGTGCGTGTTACACAAAAATGTAATCTACATTTGTCCCCCTTTTAAAAATGTAAAATTGTAATAAGAAAAATAATTGAACATTTTATAATAATCATAACTTGTCAGTAAATATGTTGTTTATGAGTGGGTGTGAGTGTTAGATGCTACTGCTGTTATCAGGTGAGTCTGTTTGTGTCCACGTTGAGTAAATGTGCCGTTAGGCCGCGGTCCAACATCACAGATGGGCTTATTTGCATCGGTCCAGAAACTGGATCTTGTTTGAGATCAGGAAGGTGAGCAACTGTTAGAGAACAAACAAGCGCTTTCTAACACTTCCATTTATCCACCGTTGAACACAAACAGATCGTGTTTCATTGCATGATGTTTGTGATACACACACTGAATTAAAGTGAATGAAATGTTTGTTGACTTTGCTAGCAAAACACCCCGGTCACCTCAGATGCACTGAAACGGAGCCGTGCAGGCTGTTTTCAAGGCTGCTGACAATCAACGGTCGGATTGGTTGGAAATTTGCAAGGCTTTTGTTTCCTGAATAATATCGCACATCCTTTTATATAACATGAAAACATCATGCCACATTGTAAATAAGAGCATAAAAAACCCATCCTCTGGCAGAGTCAGTGGCTTTAGTTGAGTAAAATCATGTGTTTTGATGCATCGCCGTATTTATTGTTTTGTCATTGTGAAAAGCATGTTACTATGTTTATGTTTTGGTTTCTGTTGCCCAGATTTTGCCATGACTTCATCTGGAACAGAGCAAGCACAGCTCAAAGGAGGTTTAACATGCGAGCAGTAGCAGAGTTTTCCTTAATCTTTAAATTTGGTTCTTTTCTGAGTCTTTTGACAAACTCATGAAAAAGAACTGCTCAAAAGAGTCATTTGTGAATTGAACTAGGTTGTTCAATTAGATTCTGCGTTCTTCATCAATGATGGTTTTTTAAGTTATTCAGACCAATTAAAACCACTAATGTGAGACTGAGACTGATTTAGCTTTTTCCTGAGCCTTTTGACCAATTTATTTAAAAGAAGCACTCAGAGTCATTCGTGAAGTAGAGTAGGTTGTACTATTTATTTGTTCTTCTGATTTGGATACTGGTTTCTTAACGATTCTTTTAATACTTCAGACCGATTCAAACCAATAGCATGAGATTCAGACTAGGGATGGGTACCGAGAACCGGTATTTTTTTGGACCGGTACGTAATTGGGTCAATTTCATTTATTACCGATAAGCTTCAGGACAAATGATACTGTTATCGATACTTGCGTTGTTTTATCTCTGTATACTTCCAATGTTAATGCCGAATTAGGAGCTGCTGCTTGTCATTTTCCTTCACTGAATGATGTGGCCGTCGTTTGCTCAACGTGCGTGTGATATCCATGCACATGCGCAGTGTGTGTTTGCGTGCAGTCAGTGGCGGCAAGAGTGAACTGCTCGAAAGTGTGAGCTCACGTTACAAAACTAAGCGACAGCAGTGTCGGAGGCAATATGCATGCAGTAGAGTAATGGTGAACAAAGGAGGCAACACTAGTAATATAACGAAACATTTACTAACAAAACACAACATCTACCTCAAGCAATGCGCTGTATTTACTATGTCTCCCGGCTCCAGGTCCAACCGCAACTCACGAGACACTGCACTTATTCGCAATCACAAAGGTACGTAATTTGCATGTGCTAAAGCCTTGCCGGTTAAACATTACATTCACGTGCTGCTCTGATGTGCGCTTATTCAGAGAGCGTTACACCTGAAGCGTGGGTACACTAAAAGACCGGTCAAACAGCACCTGATTAGTTATCTTGGTTATCATCTGATTGCGCCAATACTGTCAAAAACACACAAGGTGTGTTCTTTTAGTACTTTTAACTGAATCAAACTTGATAACATCTAAGATTGAGATTGATTTGATTGTCTTTGGAGTCTTTTGACCAATTCATTAAAAAGAACTGCTCAAAAGAGTCATTTCTTTTAATCAGAATAGGTCTGTACTGTATGTTTGCTGTTCAGATTACGATTCTGGTTTCCTCATTGATTCCATTAATGATTCTTTTAGTACTTTTGTACAGATTCAAACCTCTAACACATGGTATATCGAGAGCGGATTAGTCTTTTCTTCGTCTTTTGATGAATCCGTTAAAAAGAACTGCTCAAAAGAGTCATTTGTGAATTGAACTAGGTGGTTCTGTGAGTTTTTTTTTTTTTTTTTTTCTTCTAATTTAGATTCTGGTTTCTTAACGATTCTTTTGGTAATTTAGACCGATTCAGAATGATAATGTGAGATTGAGGCTGGTTTGGTTCTTTTGGCCAATTTCTTAAAAGACCATTTCAAAAGAGTCATTTATGAATTGAACTAGGTTGTACTGTGAGTTTGTTGTTCTGATTTAAATTCTGGTTTCCTAATGTTTCCATTTAATGATTCTTTTAGTAATTTAGACGGATTCAAACCGGTAACAGTCTTCATCTTTCCAGAGAATGAATTAAAAAGAGTCTCTCAATAGAATCATTTGTGAATCATTTAAAGCTGCGCTGAATTCTTTCAATTCACAAACATCACAAGCCCACAGCTCCGTTGAAACATCATTTCAGTGGCGGTACAATCAAACGTTATGGAAGAGGATCTAAATAATAACTAGTTCTTGACACTCAGTCAAAACCTCAGTCGCACTGAACTCTCTCTCTTCATTTTACCTCATTAGGAAGCGCACGATCCTGCCAAAAGAAAAATGTAGCACTAAAACAGCATTATGGCACGTTCTTCTGAAATGTCAGCCATATTTTCTCCAGCAGTGTCAGCATTTAATTTTATTTGTTCCTTCTCCTCCAGCGTGCTTGGCGGAGGGCAGGGGTATTGGCAGCGGCTCGTGTGCTGTTGGCGGCTGGAGATAATGCTCAACCGCGGTAGCAACGTGTACCGTTTATGTAAATGCCCGTAGCAACTCTGCTAATGACGGGGGAACGCGGGGCCAAGCGCACTAATTGTACATTATAGTGGCAGTGCAGAGCTTTCTTTTAAAGCTGTTTTGTAGAGCTGTGGCGCACCGGCGGTGTTAGCGGTTAGCTCATAGTTAGCATGGCTGTGCGTGCCAAGCGACAGTTTTGCGAGTAGGCAAAGGTCAGTGTTTATGGTGGCTAAATTGAATAATTATGCTATTTTCTCAGATTTTATTTACGGGTGGAGCTGCAGTTCTGCTGCATAGGCTAATGTCAATCATCAGGCATTATTTCCTATGACCTTACACGCTTTTAAAGCAAACCAGACGCTCAGTATGATGTAAATACCATGTTCTGTGGTCGGGTTTGTAGTTAAAACTGCCTTTAGGCAATTTATTAATTACAAAGAAAGCTTATGTTGTTTTATTAGTGATATGGTAACACATTCTGTGATGTACTGTATATAAAATTCATTATAAAGGAGTCCTTCATGCACTATAATTGATTCATAGTATTATTTTTGTACTGTTTTTTTTTTTTATTAATATTTTGAAAAATTAATATTTTTATTTTTTTAGTTTAATTTTTGTATTTTTGTTAAGTGCTTTTGTCATTTTAATTTTTTTTTATATTGCTATTTAGGTTTAATTTATTTTGTTTCAGTTTTAGTTCAGTTTTAATTTTTGCTAGTTAGTAATTTTAGTATTTTAACCTTATTTTCATTTAATTAATATCTAGGTTTTATTTCATTTCAGCTTTATTTCAAATAACAGAAGTGTTATAATGGTTAACAAAACTAATCCTTATTCACAAGCATTATAATATGCATTATGATTCATTTTATGTTTTTATATCAATAATGGATATTACACTATAATTTATAATACATTAAACAACATCAAACTGCATGTACTTTTTATTAGTATTTTTTAAATGTGTATATACGTTTTATTTTTATTTCACTTGTAGTACATCAGGGTCAAATAAAATAAGTTTTTTGATTATTTTATTTCAGTTAAAGTTTATTTCAATCTACAAAAATGTTTTGTATTATTTTTAGATATCTATAGTCATCTATTGGTATATTAAATATATTAGATTTGACTTAATTTCAGCTCTATTTCAATGAACAGAAATGTTTTAAATAGTTTTGGTTGTAGTTAACAATATTAAGACTGATTGATTATATTATAATACACATTATTCATAATGGATATAATATTTTAATGTAATGCATTAAACAACAGCAAATTGCATGTATTAAGCCATCAGTTAATAATGCATTATGCTCTTCACAAGGAGATTTTTCACAAACAAATTATTTTTGAAAAGATCATTTTTTTGCAGTATGTTTTCTGTTGTATTAAATAGTTTATTCTGTTCAGGCCAAAAAGAAAATAAATATGATTTGTTATATTTAATGTCTTTTTAATACAATTTTTTTGTCTATTATTATGTATTGATTAGTTGTTTTTTTTGAGGAGCTCTTGGTTACCAAATTATGTTCAAGTAGCCACTTCATTATATTCATGATTTTATGCTGGATTTATTTTAAACCAGTCCTGTCAGTTTTTACGATCTTTTTCTTCTCTCTCCCTCTAATAATCAAAGCAATACATCAGGTATTAATGTAGAAGTTGTTCTTTGCTCGCTGAAAGGTCGTCTTCAAAGTATGAATGCATGTTTTGTCCTAAACGAACAAGTTGCCGGTATTACCGCAGTCCGTTCCATTGAGAGCGGTTTTAAGGATATTGTTTTTCCGTCTTATGTTTATGCGTTTCCTGTGGTGGGTGTCGATAGCACCCAGCTGCTTCAGAAATGAGTAAGAACACTGTGTGTTTCTCTTTGAAGCCTCTGTGTCTGTAAAAGTTCGGTATTGAAAGACTTTAATAGCTCCAGGCTGCCTGGAGGATTCTGCTTCCTGTGCGGACAGGAAGTATTTAGAGTTATGAGGCCAGTTCTGCATTAGATGAGTTGGACTTGGACCACACAGATCAGAGGCTGTGTGTGTGTGTGTGTGTGTGTGTGTGTGTGTGTGTGTGTGTGTGGTTGTATTTCTTGTTCATTGTGTGTCATGGGATGTTGATGCTGGAATGGCCGTTGCCCATAAAAGAGCAAAACCACAGGATAAGATGAGACACACACACACACACACACACACACACACACACAGAGAGAGCGAGACTCTAAACTTTATAGTTTCCTTAAGATTTTTCCAAAATGTTGTCCTTCTCTGACTTTATAAGTTTGGATAACTAAAGGAGTTATTCAACATCTAAAGTGTTTTTGCAACAATAAAAAAACCCAACCTAGACTTAAGATGGATGGATAGATAGATCATTTATTTATATTTAAAAAAAAATAATATATATATATATATATAATTATTTTTAATTTTTTAATTTATAAATTAGTAATTGTTTAATAATATCAGTGGTTTAATTACAGTGTTATTTTAGTATCACTGAGATTCTATTAGGGCTGCACGATACATCGTTTCAGCATCGATATCACGATGTGTGCATCCGCGATAGTCACATCACAGGATGTGCGATGTTTACTTATGCTGCACTGGACGCGACAAAGCAACCGTTGCAAATCATGTGAACGTTGTGTCAGTAGTCATAAATAGAACGCAGCATCAGATTAATGTCAGGGATTTGTCGTGCGCACCGCATCCGTTGCGTCCGGTGTTGACATGGTGAGAGCCACACAGATGCACATGAACACTCAATTCCGTTCATCTCCGCATCTATTTGTGTCTGAAATGAAACATACGCGCAAAACTGTCAAAATGCATGTCTCTGCAGGTTGCTTATGGCTTAGGTGAAGGTAAACTATCGAGAAAGTAACTGGATAGTATTGATTCACAGCAGTTTAATGTTCCTGAGGCTTTCTGTGTCGTGATGTTAATCAAACAACAAAACACAGAGAAAAATCACTTTTGTAGCTTTACAGATTTATTAGATTTAATTTATACAGTGAAGACTATGCAGTGTTATTTTACATTTGATTATTCAATTTCTGTACCTGAATACTGTTAGACTTACCTGAAGAATATAAAGCACTGTTTATTTCATTTGTATAATTTTTCTATTATATTTATCTATGTTTTGCTTATTTTCTATGCTGATTTATTCACCTACAAAATCACCCCAATCATTGATTATTTTTTTCCGAATAGAGCTGTTCAAGTCATCTGATGATTTTTTTTTTTAATTTAAATTTTTTTTCATGTCGCAGTATATATCGCAGAAAAAAAATATGTGAGTTTTTTCCAATATCGTGCAGCCCTAGATTCTATTATAGTTTTTAATCAATATTTTGAATGTCATCTTTTTTATATTTTCTAGTCAGTATTTTTATTGTGTTTTTGACATTTAATGCTTGTAGTTTGTATTAATTAATTTTTATTATTAATTTTTTTTTAAATATTTGTGGTAATATTTGTTATTTCAAGTAACACAAATGTTTTTATGGTTTTGGTTGACCCTGTTAATTACAATTTAATTATATTTTAAATACACAATATTTTCAAACTCTATTGATACTTTTGCTTTATTGAATCCATTTTATTTTAATATTATTTTGGAGGGTTTTTTTCTGTGTAGAAATTTAATACGGACTTTATGAGAAGAGTTAGAAATTAGAATAAATTATCTGCAAGTTAATTTACAATTACATTATTTAGCACCATTTGTTCTAACTGGGACTTTAGTAGTTGTAATCTGTATAAAGTCATGAGTGTGATGTCTTGCTTAATAATTGTTTCAGTACGTGTTTACATTTGTAATCAGAAAGTAGTGCTGAAAAGCCTTTTTTGCCTTGCACTAATAAAAGCTGTGGATTTATGACGTGATGTTTGAGTGGATCTCAGCGGAGCGGTTGAGATCAGTGGCAATAATTGGGATGAAGATGGATTCTGATTGTTATTTTGAAGACGGCATTGATTGTTTTGATCTTAAACCTGTCAGATGAAGCAATTAACGTGTTTGATGGGGTCTGTTACTTTAATGAGAGCCTTCAGGGTAGTGTTTTCCCTGACTTTGTGAGTTTTCTTTCTTCTCATTCAAATCCTCACTTTGTTATCATCAATAAGATTAAAATTAAGCATTTCTTTTAAAGTAGTAGTTCACCCAAAGGAAGTATGAATCACTGTCTGTTTTAAATATTAAAGGGTGAATTTTACAAAAACATGTCAAGGTCATATTTCACCATAAAATCAAAATATTAAAGGGATACTCCACCCCAAAATGAAAATGTTGTCATTAATCACTTACCCCATGTCGTTCCAAACCCGTAAAAGCTTTGTTCGTCTTCGGAACACAATTTAAGATATTTTAGATGAAAACCGGGAGGCTTGTGACGGTCCCATTGACAGCCAAGTAAATAACACTGTCAAGGCACAGAAAAGTATGAAAAACATAGTCAGAATACTCCATCTGCCATCAGTGGTTCAACACTAACGTTATGAAGCGACGAGAATACTTTTTGTATGGAAATAAAACAAAAATAACGACTTTATTCAACAATTCGGCACTGTAACGTCAAACAGCGCATCCCTATGTCGCGGCTGACACACAAGAGCGTATGCATTTTGATTGCAGCGATAATTTCCAAAATGGCACTACGGTGACGTTACGGTGCCAAATTTTAGTAGCATTAAGAATTTTTTCCATCTTATTCATTATAATTACATTTTTCCATCTTATTCATTACATTTTCCCTCAAATTCACATTACTGTAGTTGTCCAGACATTTTACTTCTGAATTTTCTCTTATTTTTAGATTTGTTTTAATACAGTATTTTTCATATATTATAGTATTACTTTAAATTACTTTAAATATATAATTTTTAAACTGTGTTGCAAATATATATACTGTATTTTACAGTAGCATAATTTAATATAAATTGAAAGCAGCATTAATTCATATATATATTATACAATTTCATGACAATTAAAATTTTTCCACCAAATTCTCATTATTGTTGTTTGTCCAGACGTTCTACATATATTTAATGAAGTTTTGTAAGAATGTTTTTGGACAATATTTTAATAATTATTGATAAAGAAGAATTATTATTATTATTATTATTATTAATGTAATATTTAATACTTAAATTATTTTATTTTTATTATTATTATTATTATTATTTATTTTGGCATTTAAGATGTTTTTGGACATTTTGGGGGGATTTTGAGAATTAAGTAGGCTAAATTTTGCTTAATTGTCACATCTAAAATACTTGATGCTTAAAAGACTTAATAAACAGCATACAAGTAATACAAAATATATAATTTCTTTTTTTCCCCCTTTGATTTTGCGGTATAATATGTCCTTGGCACGTTCGATCATGAGATTGTGTCATGTTGAGGAGTAAATCTGAAGTCTGTTCAGTCTGTGTTTGTCTTTGGCTTTTTCCACAGGTGTTCTGTGTGCAAAACCACACAAATTCTGTCCAAAACATGGTCAGTCACACACACCAGATCTGATAGACCTTTTAAACTGTCAACAGCACGATAATCTCAAACCACACTCACTTGCATATATTAGCAGCAGCATTGTGTGTGTGTGTGTGTGTGTGTGTGTGTGTGTGTGTGTGTGTTAAAAGCCCAGGTGCACTGAAGGACCCCGTTCGAAGAGTCAGACAGGGTATTTTTAGCTCCGAGTGGCTTTGAGTCGACAAAGTGCAGCCGCGTCCCATTAGCACAGCGAGAACGCCACCTGCTCCAGACAGACAGACAGACAGAAAAGAGACGGGAAAATCGACAGACACCAAATGAAGCACTTCAACTGGCCGTGAACAGACAGACCGTAACAGCCACACAGATTTAGCTAGACAGAAAGTACCAGACTGAGTATGTGTGTGTGTGTGTGTGTGTATATCAGACAGATCAAAACCCAGACCAGACGGACAGATAGTTCTGTGTGTGTGCCAGCGGGCATTTAATGTGCTCTGACTCTCTCAGTAGGTCACAGTGACATGGCATTTCGTATAAACACACTCTGAGCGCCGCTGTCTGCCCTTCCTGCTGCCGCCACACGCATCTCAACCCCAAAATAAATACAGATCAATCTAGAATCTCAGACCCAACGAGTCCTCAGCAGCTTTACAAAATAATCGTTGCGGGATGTTTGACGTGGACTCTCTGGTTTGTGCTTGTGGGCTGCTTGTTTGCTTCAGAGGAAACGGTTGATAATAAGAGCAGAGCGGGATGAAAATATTTATGTTCCGATTTGTTTTCCTGTTTGCGTGGTGTTTGCCAAGTCAAGCAGCGCTGTTACTGTTGAGTATACTTTAAACTTTAGTGTTTGCGCATGAATGATTCCTCAAAGCCTGTGTGTTGTTGTGCTTTACTAAGTGATCAGATGCACAATTTTCAGCATAAAAAGCCCAAAAAAGCCCAGAATGCCCTATCAACGACTTAGCAATATGTGTGTGTATGTGTATATATAAAACAAAAAACTTAAACTTTATTTTAACTTATTCAGCATTTTAGATTTTTGTTTAGTTTTAGTTGAATAAATAAACAAAAAACCAGTATACTATTATACTAGTTTAAAAATATATTGACATTTAAAAATAAAAATGACAAAAACACACAATTATTAAAATGACTAAAACTTTACTACACTTTCCTTAATTACAGTTTAATAAAATTGTTTATATACTATTGTGGCATTTATTAATATTTTTAATTAACTTTTTATATTTTCAGTTTATTTATTTTCACTTTTGGTCCTTTTTATTTTTGTAATATGTTTTAGGTTTAGTTTTTTGTTGCTTTTTTAAAAATTATTATTATTATTATTATTTTTTTTTATTTTATTTTTTTTATTATTATTATTATAATTTTTTGGTAATTTTAGTACATTAACTTAATGTTGCCAAGCTAACATTTCTCAAAAATTTGTGTTCAAGTTATTTAAGTTTAAAGTTATCTAATATTTAGATTTTATTTAATTTAAGCTTTGTGTCAGTTAAAGAGAACATTTTTAATAGTTTTAGTTTTAATTAACAATAACAAAACTTGCTAACAGACTAAAACTTTAACTAAATTTAAAATGAAAAAATCTAAAAATAAAATCTAATGTAAAAGATTAACAAACTATAATCATATATCAGTGATGCTGCAATAAGCACTCTGATTTTCTTGTGGAAATCTGACGGTGTATTTTGGAGGATTGGGTTTCACAGCAGATGGTAAAATATCTCTGAAGTATATTCCCATTCATATTCACAATTTTGAGCACTCCAGGGTGATTATGAACATGAAATTATCCAGCCATGGCTTCCTGTTTCACAGAAATATAAATAGGAGGGAAAACAAAGCCCAAATTCCCTTAATCATACATCACAATGAGAAAAACCAAAGAATATATTTCTGATGTGCAGCAAAAGATAATTGAGCTTCACAAATTAGTGAAGTGGCTTTAAGAAAAGAGCTAGAGCAGCGAAAATTCCCATTTCCACCATCAGGGCAATAATTAAGAATTTCCAATCAACATGAAATGTTACAAAACTGCCTGGAAGAGGACGTGTGTCTATCGTCCTAATGCACGGCAAAAAGCAGTGGCTAAAGACTCTTCAAGGACCACAGCTGGAGAATTGCAGAAAATAGTTGAGTCTCGGGGTCAGAAAACCTTAAAAATAATTGTCAAACAGCAGCTACATCAGCACGTTGTTTGGGAGGGTTTCAAGAAAAATTCTCCTCGCTCATCCAAAAACAAACTCCAGCATATTCAGTTATCGGACACGACTGGAACTTCAAATGGGACTGGCTTCTATGGTCAGATGAAACTAAAAAATGAGCTTTTTAGCAGCAAACACTCGAGATGGGTTTGGTGAACACAGGGATAAAAAGTACCCCATGTGTACAATGAAATATACTGCTGTGTTTTTGATGTTGTGGGCCTATATTTCTGCTGGAGGTCCTGGACATCTCGTTTACACACATGGCATCATGGATTCAATTAAATACCAAGATATAAAAAATTAAAAACTGACTGTCCATTAGGGCTGCACGATACGTCGCATGCGATATTTAATGCTTGTTTTGCACTAACAAGCTGCGCAAAACCACGCTGATAATGAACGTGGATTTGCGCAGCTTGTTAGTGAACAACGGCTCTGTGTAGTAAATGCAGCTCCATGTGAAATCACGGACGTGATGGAAATTACCGCTGATTACAGAACCGGCTTTACTGACAAGATGCGCATTAAATATCGCATGCGATATATCGTGCAGCCCTACTGTCCATGCTAGAAATCCTATAATGGGCCAACAGGACAATGATCCACAAACAAACATCAAAACCAGAACAAAAATGGGTCACTGAGAACAAAACCAAGCTTCTGCTGGCCGTCCCAGTCCTATGACCTGAACTCTATAGAAAATGAGTGGGTGAACTGAAGAGAAGAAGCACCAACATGGAGCTGTGAATCTGAAGGGTCTGGAGTGATTCTGGATGAAGGAATGGTCTCTGATCTCTTGTCAGGTGTTCTCCAAACTTATCAGGCATTATAGGCGAAGATTCAGAGCTGTTATCTTGGCAAAAGGAGTTTGCAAAAAGTATTGAATTAAAGGGTATGATTAATTGTGGCCAATGTGTATTAGAGAAAAACAATTATTTCATAATGAGATTTCTGTCCTATTTTAAATTCTTATCCTCCAATGAAAGGTTATATTTAAAAGATCAAAAGGATTAATGATACAGATTTTATATATATATATATATATATATATATATATATATATATATATATATATATATATATATATATATATATATATATATATACATATACACACATACACACATACACACATACACACATACACACACACACACACACACACACACACAGTCATGGCTAAAAATATTTTAAAAAAATAACTCTTGCAGTTCTGTCAGAAAATGCAACCCTTCTCTCAGAAAATTATTGCAGTTGCAAATGTTTTGGTACTCGCATGTTTATTTTTTTGTTTAACAACACAAAAAAACAGAAGAAAAGTCAAATCTGATACAGTTCCACACAGAACCCAAAAAATGCACTGGACAAAATTATTGGCACCCTTAACTAGGCTGGGTATCGTTTAAAAAGTTTCGATGCCGGTTCCTGAACGATACTTTTTTTCGATACCAATTTTATGAAATCAGTTTTAACAAGATTACATTATCTCAAAAAAACATTGGTTTTATTTTTTCAGCTTGTTGATATTTATACAGACTCAAAGCCTCATCTCCTGAGCCACTGCACAAAGAAAAAATATATATCCAACGCAATAAATCAGTGCAAATAATTTTAATATAGTTCAAATAGTTTTCAGTTTACACATCTGTTTTAATAGTTTTAAAACGCATAGCTCAGACAGGATCATCATTTCTATTCCTTTATTCTAGGTTGTTAAAGACTTCAAGAAATTGAAAATCTTTATCCACTTTCATAAATGGGTGTTTTATTTTCTTTCACCATATGTTTTATTGTTATTAAATTCTGGTGTAGTATGTCTAATTATTTGAATGCATAAAAACTTAGTTCATTCAAATTTATTCTTAAAA
Source organism: Onychostoma macrolepis (assembly GCF_012432095.1). NCBI lineage: Eukaryota > Metazoa > Chordata > Actinopteri > Cypriniformes > Cyprinidae > Onychostoma > Onychostoma macrolepis. The sequence continues at coordinate 27,312,628 of NC_081175.1, forward strand.
TAGCCTTATAAAATGTTTTATTTTTCCTCAGAAATTCTGTGTTCTGTTTTTCAAATGAAGGCATAAAACATTAATTTAATTTATCTTTAAATTATTGAAAATCAAAGTTTATTTATTTATTTGTTTTGGCAAACAAAGGGGGTTTACTATTAAAATTAAAACATGGAAGAAATGTGTGATCATTACTTAAAAAAAAAAAAGAAAGTTTTAATAATTTTAATAGTAGCCTAATAGTAACAGTATGTACATTCTACTGAACAATAGTAATTTATTTCTGCCGCAGTGTCTTCCCAGTTAAACCGAACCTTTATTTTGACGGGTTGGCGTGAATACATTTACAGTTCTGTGTGTATATATGACACTAGCATTTTACCATTTGATTTGAGTAAAACTAATGAAGTGACTCTCATAGCAGTTCTGGAGATGTTGTTCATGTGTTTATATCCTCATTTAGTGAGACGGCAGATGCTGAAATCACCGCGAGCGTCACGTGCTCTTCAGTCTGTGTGCAGTAAACAAAACCGCACGATATAGAGAGCAGACTGCTCCGTACGCTTTTGAATCACTCTCGCGGATATCAAAAACTGATCGATCTGCGCCGTGTCGCCTTCTAATCGAACACACCTAGTGCTGCAGGCTTATTGCCTCACTGATGTTGATGAGATTAACCCCTTAGGTATCGAAATTTGGTACCGAACGACAAGATGTTTTTCGATACTCTATATCGAGGCAATTCGGTCAGTGCCTAAAAAGTATCGGAACTCTATACCCAGCCCTACCCTTAACTTAATATTTGGTAGCACCCCCTTTGGAAAAAATAACTGAAATCAATCGCTTCCTGTAACCATGAAACTCAAACCTGAAGACTTGTCAGATAAGAGGATCCAAGATGGCGGCGCGATCAGACGCAGCGGCTGCTCCAGGTCCCAAAGACGGTGCTTTTTTGTCTTTTAATGTCGTCTGTTCGTCTCCAAATAGTGTAAATTTACCGCTAGTTCATAAGGAAATCACTCCTAAACTCAAATATGTTCGCCAAAGACTTTTGGATATCGGCAACGCATACAAAGACCAACTCGCCGGCGGCTACTGAGAAGCTCTGAGGCCTCTGTTTACTGCTGAAGCGGACCTCGAGACCGCGGCCTCGCCTACTGTCGCTACCCGCACAAGGCGGCGTGCAAGCGGTGTGAGAGGACGGAAGCGCGGTAAGCGCGGAGGTATCTGAGCTAGGCTGAGGAAAACCCCACAAGACCGGCTCTTCCAACACTCATGCTCTCAAGCGTTCGCTCTCTGGAAAACAAACTGGACTTAATTCAACTCAGTCGATCTACACAGCATGAAACAAGGGATTGTTGTGTGTTTGTTTTCACTGAAACATGGCTGAACGACAACATCCCGGACTCCGCCATTCAGCTGCACGGACTAACTTGCTACCGCGCGGACAGAGATTCATCACTGTCTGGTAAGACTCGCAGCGGTGGCTTGTGTGTGTACGTCAACAAAGAATGGTGTAACAATGCTGGGGTAGTGACAAAACACTGTTCATCGCTGGTGGAGTTTATGTTTGTGAAGTGTCGACCGTTCTATCTGCCGCGGGAGTTCACGGCCATTGTTATTGTCGCGGTGTACATCCCATTTTCGATACCAATTTTATGAAATCAGTTTTAACAAGATTACATTATCTCAAAAAAACATTGGTTTTATTTTTTCAGCTTGTTGATATTTATACAGACTCAAAGCCTCATCTCCTGAGCCACTGCACAAAGAAAAATATATATCCAACGCAATAAATCAGTGCAAATAATTTTAATATAGTTCAAATAGTTTTCAGTTTACACATCTGTTTTAATAGTTTTAAAACGCATAGCTCAGACAGGATCATCATTTCTATTCCTTTATTCTAGGTTGTTAAAGACTTCAAGAAATTGAAAATCTTTATCCACTTTCATAAATGGGTGTTTTATTTTCTTTCACCATATGTTTTATTGTTATTAAATTCTGGTGTAGTATGTCTAATTATTTGAATGCATAAAACTTAGTTCATTCAAATTTATTCTTAAAATAGCCTTATAAAATGTTTTATTTTCCTCAGAAATTCTGTGTTCTGTTTTTCAAATGAAGGCATAAAACATTAATTTAATTTATCTTTAAATTATTGAAAATCAAAGTTTATTTATTTATTTGTTTTGGCAAACAAAGGGGGTTTACTATTAAAATTAAAACATGGAAGAAATGTGTGATCATTACTTAAAAAAAAAGAAAGTTTTAATAATTTTAATAGTAGCCTAATAGTAACAGTATGTACATTCTACTGAACAATAGTAATTTATTTCTGCCGCAGTGTCTTCCCAGTTAAACCGAACCTTTATTTTGACGGGTTGGCGTGAATACAGTGCCTAAAAAGTATCGGAACTCTATACCCAGCCCTACCCTTAACTTAATATTTGGTAGCACCCCCTTTGGAAAAAATAACTGAAATCAATCGCTTCCTGTAACCATGAAACTCAAACCTGAAGACTTGTCAGATAAGAGGATCCAAGATGGCGGCGCGATCAGACGCAGCGGCTGCTCCAGGTCCCAAAGACGGTGCTTTTTTGTCTTTTAATGTCGTCTGTTCGTCTCCAAATAGTGTAAATTTACCGCTAGTTCATAAGGAAATCACTCCTAAACTCAAATATGTTCGCCAAAGACTTTTGGATATCGGCAACGCATACCGTGCGCAAACGCAAAGGACGCGCTTCGCGAGCTGTACAGCGCCATCAGCGAACAACAAACAAATAACCCCGACGGCTTTTTCATCATAGCCGGTGACTTCAACCACGCAAACCTAAAGACAGTTTTGCCAAAGTTCTACCAACATGTGAACTTTGCAACAAGGGGAAATAACACACTGGACTTTGTTTACACAACAGTTAAGAGCGCATACAAAGCTGAACCCCGCCCCCACCTCGGGTACTCAGACCACATCTCTGTTATGCTAATCCCAGCATACAGACCACTTCTGAAACTGGCCAAACCGGTTCACAAACAGATCAAGGTATGGCCAGACAATGCCACCTCAGCACTGCAGGACTGCTTCCAAGACACAGACTGGAACATGTTTAAAGAGGCGGCCACCTACAACAACCACACAGACCTGCAGGAGTACACTGAAACTGTGACTGCTTACATCCAAAAGTGCACTGATGATGTGACAGTCACCAAGACCATCACCACACGCGCCAACCAGAAGCCATGGATGACAGCAGAGGTTCGTGGGCTGCTAAAGACCAGAGATGAAGCATTCAGATCAGGAGATAAAGCAGCCCTCAAAACAGCAAGAGCCAATCTGTCCGCAGCATCAAAAATGCAAAACGGTCATATGCTCAAAAAATCAACAATCACTTCACAGACAGCAGTGACACACGGAGCCTGTGGCAAGCTATTCAGACCATCACAGACTACAAGCCCCCGCCACAGGCCTGTGATGACGACACATCCCTCCCAGATACACTCAACCACTTTTACTCACGGTTTGAAATGCAGAATGACACACCTGCACAAAACTGCCCACACCTCCCAACGACCAAGCGCTCTGTCTGTCTCCAGCCGGCGTAAGGAAGTCCCTATCTAGGATCAACCCACGCAAGGCTGCGGGTCCCGACAACATACCTGGCCGTGTACTGAAAGACTGTGCTGCACAGCTGACAGATGTCTAACAGATATCTTCAACACCTCGCTGAGCCAGGCAGTCGTCCCCACATGTCTCAAATCCACAACAATCATACCGGTACCAAAGAAATCACCTGTGTCCTGTCTAAATGACTACCGTCCCATAGCACTGACTCAATCATAATGAAGTGCTTTGAGAGGTTAGTCATGCACAACATCAAAACCAGCCTCCCCAACACACTCGATCCGCTCCAGTTTGCATACCGTCCGAACCGCTCTACGGACGATGCAATTTCCTCCACTCTCCACCTGGCTCTTACCCACCTAGAAAATAAAGACTCCTACGTTAGAATGATGTTCATTGACTTCAGCTCAGCATTCAACACAATAATCCCACAACAGCTCATAAATAAACTCAACCTGCTGGGCCTTAACAATTCCCTCTGCAATTGGATCCTGGACTTTCTAACCGGAAGACCTCAGTCAGTCCGTGTCGGCCACAACACCTCGAGCACTACCACACTGAACACAGGTGCCCCACAAGGCTGTGTGCTCAGCCCGCTGCTCTTCACGCTGCTGACCCACGACTGCACTGCCAAGTCCAGCTCCAACCACATCATCAAGTTCGCTGATGACACAACAGTGGTAGGCCTCATCAGCAACAACGATGAAACGCACTACAGAGAGGAAGTGGCACAGCTGGCTGAATGGTGTGGCACTAACAACCTGTCCCTCAATGTGAGTAAGACAAAGGAGGTTGTGATGGACTTCAGGAGAAACTCCGGTGATCACCCCCCACTGACCATCGACAGCTCGCCTGTGGAGAGAGTCAGCAGCACTAAATTCCTGGGGGTGCACATCACAGAGGATCTCACCTGGTCCACCAACACCATGTCACTCTCCAAGAAGGCACAACAGCGCCTACACTTCCTCCGCCCGGCTGAAAAGAGCAAGTCTCCTCCACCCATCCTCACCACTTTCTACAGGGGCACCATTGAGAGTGTGCTGACCAGCTGCATCACTGTCTGGTACGGGAACTGTACTGCAGCAGACCGCAAGACCCTACAACGGACAGTGAACACCGCTGCAAGGATCATCGGTGCCCCTCTCCCTCCATCCTGGATATTTTCCTCACACGATGCTCCAGCAAAGCCAATAGTATCGTGAAGGACTCCACACACCCCTCCCACAGTCTCTTCCAGGAAGACGGTACCAGAGCATCAGAGCCCGCTCTGCCAGACTGCTCAACAGCTTTTTCCCCCAGGCTGTGAGAGCCCTGAACTCAAATCACCCCGCCTCTCTGAACCCCCATACAAACCCCCTACCTCCTGTAACATGTAACGTGCAATTCAAGTGTGCTACACACAGGAGAGTGGGCCTGTACAAACCACCTGTAGTAGCACACTCTCCTCCTCTATGCGCACTAGTCACTTTTCACACACACTGCTGTGTGTACACAAATCCCACAAAAGAACTCCGTAATATATGTATGTTTACATGCTCATGCACTACAAATCATCCTGCACTGTTCCCCAGCCAGCTGCTTGAACTCAATGTTTCTCCTTGCACATGTACAGTACTTATCTGAAGCATTCGTATAGTTTGTATTTTTTAGTTTGTATAGGTACTTTTTTATAGATAGTATATTTATATTTATAGTCAAAATCTATCAGTAGGATAGTTGTGTATAGGTTTATATTGTCTTACTCCATTGTTGTATGCCTGTATTTATGTAGCACCGTGGTCCTGTGAGGCACGACATTTCGTTCCACTGTATGCCCCCGCATGTAGCGGAATGACAATAAAGCTCAACTTGACTTGACTTGACTTGACTTGAATGAGTTTCTTACACCTCTCTACTGGAATTTTGGACCACTCTTCTTTTGCAAACTGCTCCAGGTCATTCAGATTTGAAGGATGCCTTCACCCAGCTGCTGTTTTGAGATCTCTCCACAGGTGTTCTATGGGACTCAGATCTGGACTCATTGCTGGCCATTTCAGAACTCTCCAGCGCTTTGTTTGTAACCATTTCTGAGTGCTTTTTGAAATGTGTTTCGGGTCATTGTCCTGCTGGAAGACCCATGACCTCTGGTGGAGACGCAGTTTTCTCACACTGGCCACTACGCTGCGCCCCAAAATTCTTTGGTAATCATCAGATTTCATGATACCGTTCACACAGTCAAGGCATCCAGTGCCAGAAGCAGCAAAGCAACCCCAAAACACCTTTGAACCTCCACCATGTTTGACTGTAGGGACTGTGTTCTTTTCTTTGAAGGCCTCATTTCTTTTTCTGTAAACGGTGCCATGATATCCTTTACCAAAAAGCTATACTTTTGTCTCATCTGTCCAAAGTACGTTCTCCCAGAAGGATTGTGGTTTTGTCACATAAGTTTTGGCAAACTCCAGTCTTGCTTTTTTATGCCTTTGTGTCAGCGGTGGTGTCCTCCTGGGTCTCCTACCATAGCGTCCCTTTTCATTCAGATGGCGACAGATAGTGCGAGCTGACACTAGGTGCGTTTACATGGAGCATTGTAATCGGTTTAAAAGTCCAATCCGAATGAAAATGCTCCATATAAACACCTCAATCGGAATAAAAATGCCCAAACCGCATGAAATTGTAATCGGTTTGAGAGTGGTGGGATAAACCTTTCTATAAACCGAACAAAATTAAAATCCTGCCATGTAAACACTTTAAACCGATTACTTTGCGTCTACGTCATCACGTCCAGAGGTCGGGTCGTCAGAACGTGAACGTGAAGTCGGCAACGGTACATTCTGTGATTTGGGGACACCGACACTACAGTAGAGACTGGGTAATAGTGGAGGTATAAAGTTAAAATTTCCATTATACAGTTAAAACTCCACACACCCTCCCACAGTCTCTTCCAGGAAGACGGTACCAGAGCATCAGAGCCCGCTCTGCCAGACTGCTCAACAGCTTTTTCCCCAGGCTGTGAGAGCCCTGAACTCAAATCACCCCGCCTCTCTGAACCCCCATACAAACCCCCTACCTCCTGTAACATGTAACGTGCAATTCAAGTGTGCTACACACAGGAGAGTGGGCCTGTACAAACCACCTGTAGTAGCACACTCTCCTCCTCTATGCGCACTAGTCACTTTTCACACACACTGCTGTGTGTACACAAATCCCACAAAAGAACTCCGTAATATATGTATGTTTACATGCTCATGCACTACAAATCATCCTGCACTGTTCCCCAGCCAGCTGCTTGAACTCAATGTTTCTCCTTGCACATGTACAGTACTTATCTGAAGCATTCGTATAGTTTGTATTTTTTAGTTTGTATAGGTACTTTTTTATAGATAGTATATTTATATTTATAGTCAAAATCTATCAGTAGGATAGTTGTGTATAGGTTTATATTGTCTTACTCCATTGTTGTATGCCTGTATTTATGTAGCACCGTGGTCCTGTGAGGCACGACATTTCGTTCCACTGTATGCCCCCGCATGTAGCGGAATGACAATAAAGCTCAACTTGACTTGACTTGACTTGACTTGAATGAGTTTCTTACACCTCTCTACTGGAATTTTGGACCACTCTTCTTTTGCAAACTGCTCCAGGTCATTCAGATTTGAAGGATGCCTTCTCCCAGCTGCTGTTTTGAGATCTCTCCACAGGTGTTCTATGGGACTCAGATCTGGACTCATTGCTGGCCATTTCAGAACTCTCCAGCGCTTTGTTTGTAACCATTTCTGAGTGCTTTTTGAAATGTGTTTCGGGTCATTGTCCTGCTGGAAGACCCATGACCTCTGGTGGAGACGCAGTTTTCTCACACTGGCCACTACGCTGCGCCCCAAAATTCTTTGGTAATCATCATATTTCATGATACCGTTCACACAGTCAAGGCATCCAGTGCCAGAAGCAGCAAAGCAACCCCAAAACACCTTTGAACCTCCACCATGTTTGACTGTAGGGACTGTGTTCTTTTCTTTGAAGGCCTCATTTCTTTTTCTGTAAACGGTGCCATGATATCCTTTACCAAAAAGCTATACTTTTGTCTCATCTGTCCAAAGTACGTTCTCCCAGAAGGATTGTGGTTTTGTCACATAAGTTTTGGCAAACTCCAGTCTTGCTTTTTTATGCCTTTGTGTCAGCGGTGGTGTCCTCCTGGGTCTCCTACCATAGCGTCCCTTTTCATTCAGATGGCGACAGATAGTGCGAGCTGACACTAGGTGCGTTTACATGGAGCATTGTAATCGGTTTAAAAGTCCAATCCGAATGAAAATGCTCCATATAAACACCTCAATCGGAATAAAAATGCCCAAACCGCATGAAATTGTAATCGGTTTGAGAGTGGTGGGATAAACCTTTCTATAAACCGAACAAAATTAAAATCCTGCCATGTAAACACTTTAAACCGATTACTTTGCGTCACGTCATCACGTCCAGAGGTCGGGTCGTCAGAACGTGAACGTGAAGTCGGCAACGGTACATTCTGTGATTTGGGGACACCGACACTACAGTAGAGACTGGGTAATAGTGGAGGTATAAAGTTAAAATTTCCATTATACAGTTAAAAACACATTAGAAAGGAGAACGCTTGCTGTGTGACAGACTATCTGCTCTCATGTCCGGAGTGAAAAACAGATCTGAAATGAAGCGCAATTTTCTGCTTTTCAGCTTAGAAACAACACAGTGATGATAGTGAAAGTAGCTCAATGAAAATAAACAACTTGACCAAAAGTTGCCTTTGTCATTTGTATTTGTATAGATGACAGATTCATAATTTCCGATCTGCTTGAATTTACGTGCTCACGCCATGAATGTTGTACGAAACACGATTGTGATAAAGCAATGCTCCTTTGATTCATTGTTCAGCAACTCTTGGTAAGAAATCGTGTATTTGTTCCATTTAAGTACAGTACAACTTTGTAGTATCAGAGTACAATTAATCTCAGCTGCATTACAGAGGGACATATGATTTCTATGATCGCGTTCTGGCCATATCACTGAGCGCTCGAATGAACGCAAGGGATTCAAATATTAACCGTTTATTCTAAGCAAGTGCAAACAGATATTAAAAATATTAACGTAAATATGGGCGTTTTTTCCTCTGGTGACTTGTTTTTGTTGTCACTCTAGGCTATTAGCATATCCTAAAATCGAAAGCACAGGCACATGCAAACACCATATCGGATTAGATAATGTCTCATGTAAACAGTTCATCGAATCTTTCAATCGGAATGATTTTAATCGGAATGACAAAAAAGTGTACATGTAAACGCACCTACTGTTGTTCCCTGTGTCTGCAGATCAACTTGAATTTTTTTGGAAGTTAATCAAGGTTCTTTATCCACCATTCAAACAATCCTTCGTTGTAATTTTTCATTAATTTTGCTCTTCCGTGCACGTCCAGGGAGGTTAGCTACAGTGCCATGGGCTGTAAACCTCTTGATGATAGTGGGCACAGGAACATTAAGATCTCTGGAGATGGATTTGTAGCCTTTAGATTGTCCATGTTTTTTCCACAATTTTTTTTCTCTTTACACTTCTTTCTTTTCTCCATGCTCAGTGTGACACACAACACAAAGGTTGAGTCAACTTTTCTCCATTTTAACTGGTTGCAAGTGTGATTATTATATTGCCCACACCTGTTACTTGCCACAGGTGTGTCTAAATACTAGGGGTGTCCCTGACTAAGGATTTTCATAATCGAATTGGGATTGTCGAATCTTGCCTATAGTCGACTGATAGTTGAATCATATGTTTGGGGGTTGGGGCAAAATACATTACCAAGAGTCAAGTAGTCAGACATTCAACAGCCGTAAATACTGACGTTAACACACACAGAGGAAGATTTATGTTTTGATTAAAAGATAGTTAACATTAAACGTCAGCGAAACCCTAGGAATTCACACAATTTTTTACAATAGTGCTCTCGTTATGTATATGACAGTATTAATGTTCTGCATTTCTGTTTTGAGCTGCGTGCGCTGAAGATGACCAGTAGATTGAAGCATATGATAGCAGGTTTTTAATCAATGGGATTTAACTCATTCATCTCATATACATACATATACATACATACATACACACACATACACATACACAGGTGCTGGTCATATAATTAGAATATCATCAAAAAGTTGATTTATTTCACTAATTCCATTCAAAAAGTGAAACTTGTATATTATATTCATTCATTACACACAGACTGATATATTTCAAATGTTTATTTCTTTTAATTTTGATGATTAGAGCTTACAGCTCATGAAAGTCAAAAATCAGTATCTCAAAATATTAGAATATTACTTAAGACCAATACAAAGAAAGGATTTTTAGAAATCTTGGCCAACTGAAAAGTATGAAAATGAAAAGTATGAGCATGTACAGCACTCAATACTTAGTTGGGGCTCCTTTTGCCTAAATTACTGCAGCAATGCGGCATGGCATGGAGTCGATCAGTCTGTGGCACTGCTCAGGTGTTATGAGAGCCCAGGTTGCTCTGATAGTGGCCTTCAGCTCATCTGCATTGTTGGGTCTGGTGTCTCTCATCTTCCTCTTGACAATACCCCATAGATTCTCTATGGGGTTCAGGTCAGCGAGTTTGCTGGCCTATCAAGCACAGTAACACTATGGTCATTGAACCAGCTTTTGGTACCTTTGGCAGTGTGGGCAGGTGCCAAGTCCTGCTGGAAAATGAAATCAGCATCTCCATAAAGCTTGTCAACAGAAGGAAGCATGAAGTGCTCTAAAATTTCCTGGTAGATGGCTACGTTGACTGTGGACATCAGAAAACACAGTGGACCAACACCAGCAGATGACATGGCAGCCCAAATCATCACTGACTGTGGAAACTTCACACTGGACTTCAAGCAACATGGATTCTGTGCCTCTCCACTCTTCCTTCAGACTCTGGGACCTTGATTTCCAAATGAAATGTAAAATTTACTTTCATCTGAAAAGAGGACTTTGGACCACTGAGCAACAGTCCAGTTCTTTTTCTCCACAGCCCAGTTAAGATGCTTCTGACGTTGTCTCTGGTTCAGAAGTGGCTTGGCAGCCCTTTTCCTGAAGACGTCTGAGCGTGGTGACTCTTGATGCACTGACTCCAGCTTCAGTTTTCTCCTTGTGAAGCTCTCCCAAGTGTTTGAATCGGCTTTGCTTGACTGTATTCTCAAGCTTGCAGTCATCCCTGTTGCTTGTGCACCTTTTCCTACCCAAATTCTTCCTTCCAGTCAACTTTGCATTTAATATGCTTTGATACAGCACTCTGTAAACAGCCACACCTTTCAGTAATGACCTTCTGTGACTTACCCTCTTTGTGGAGGGTGTCAATGTTCGTCTTCTGGATCATCCCCAAGTCAGCAGTCTTCCCCATTATTGTGGTTTCAAAGAACAAGAGATACCCAGAATTTATACTGTAGGGATGGTCATTTATTCAAACTCAAATGTAAATATTCTAATATTTTGAGATACTGATTTTTGACTTTCATGAGCTGTAAGCTCTAATCATCAAAATTAAAAAATAAACATTTGAAATATATCAGTCTGTGTGTAATGAATGAATATAATATACAAGTTTCACTTTTTGAATGGAATTAGTGAAATCAACTTTTTGATGATATTCTAATATATATATATAATGGCTGAAATGTCTTGCTAAAGATTTAAATCCATACCGCCAAGATGCTTCTGTCGGTCACGCATGGAAAGTAAAACTTAAATCTATAGGGGTGGTTGGATTTATTCAGGCACGTTAAAATATTTATTTAAAGCATCCTTCTTTTCAGATTCTTATTTACAGCATTATCTTAATAGGCTGTTATATTAACTTTTTCAGAGAAAACCGGTAGTTCTATGTGAAATCAGACATTTGAGCACCCCCATATAGCCAAAATGGCATGATCATAAAACCCCACGAATATTCGACTGAGATTGGGTGTCGAATCAGGCTCCTCCTATCGAAGCATCGAATCGCCTACTATTCGCGGTCCCCCCTACTAAATACAAATTACAGGAGCATCACATGCTTTTAAAGCAATTATTTCTTATAATTTTGACAAGGTGCCAATAATTTTGCCCAGTCCATTTTTGAGGTCTGTGAAATTTTATCAAGTTTGACTTTTCTTCTGTTTTGTGTTGTTGTGGTGCAAACAAAAACAGTAAGCATGTGAATACCAAAACATTTGCAATTGGAACAATTTTCTGAAAGAAGGGTTGCATTTTCTGACAGAATTACAAGGGTGCTGATATTTTTGGCCATGACAGTAGGCAGTATCCTTACAATATACCTTAATATATTTAACAGTCCAATAATATAATGGGTCTGGAATTACTTTGCCATTTATACATTTTGAACATTTCCATAGTTTTAATACTGCATTTCTAGTAAAAGTAGTATGGTAGTATGCAATTCCAAATATACTCAAGGATTATGAGAGTGGATGGTAGATAAGTGTGTGTGTTTGTGTTTTATATGACAGCTTCATATGGTTAGAGCTCAAAGCATGTGCCGGCCTTTAGTGATTGATGAGGTCATCAGTATGAGAGACATTAATCCTTCCCATCATGCCTGCTACTCTCCATCACCCCACATGTGCAGCACTTCCATTGTCTTACACACACACACACACACACACACACACACACACACACGCACACTCATACACACACGCACTCAGGCAGACGAGAAGGATTTGAAGGTCACCATGGTGAGGGAACTCATTACCCAAGATTCATGTTTAACACTGCCTTTAACATATAAGGCCTCTGATTGGCTCATCTTAGCCTGGCTATTATCACACACTTACTAGGTGGAAACCAGGTCAGAAAGGTGTTAATGTGGGTATATGTATGCATGCGAGTATGATTTGTGACTTTAAACATGACGACCTAGTAAGTTGCCTACCTAGACAGCATCTGACAATCCCAGAATGCACTGCAACACACTCAGTGGGAAAGTGGTGCTTGTATTTCCTTAAAGGGGTCATCGGATGCGACATGCACTTTTACAAGTTGTTTGAACTGAATTGTGTGTTGGTAGTGTGTACACAACCAACCTGTAATGATAAACCACCCAGTGTTTTTTTTTTTTTTTAATCTCGTTAAATCATTTCCCCTTTCTCGTATCAAGCCATTCTCAGATGACCAATGCTCCAACGATTGTTGATTGACAGTAGCGTTTTACCTTAGACCCGCCCTGAGTGTGCTGTGAACAGTCCACCATTGTTTCACCACTGGAGCAGATGTAGACAAGAATGACTCCTAAGCTATTGAGGTGTTTTGTTGTTGGCTGTAATAATGAACATAGCAGTCGTCATATACTCCTGACATCTGAGCTGCTGAAGGTGCAGTGGATTACTTTTGTTTTTGAAGGGAATGTGCCCCCAATCTACCTAAATGCGTCTGTTTGCGCGAATCATTCGTGATCCAGCTTCACCTACAGAAGTGAGTATAAGGTTCTTTTATGAATCTTTGCAAATTGCCTTTCCTAATAAAGTTCTAGTTAGCAAGTTCCGCTGCTAAAGTAAACAGTCTCATGAGAACGGCTCGTCACCCCACGGAAGAGAGGGGCGGGGTCAGCAGAACTCATTAGCATTTAAAGGAACATGGACTAAAACAGCTTGCTGAAAACAAAGCTGATTTTGACAGGGTAAAAAAGGTTTTTTTACACTACCCTTGAGAACTTTTAACCAAAGTATGTTATAGACTTTTCATTAAGACCCTAAAGAATCATGTCAACTTGTGGAAGATGGGCATCCGATGACCCCTTTAAATACTGGAACTGTCCTGGTTTTAATGCAAGTAGAAAACTTTTTTAACGAATTATGCTCACTCAGGGACTGTTTAGTGGGATTTTACCAGAAAAGATTTTAGAATTTTTATGTTTTAATTTTAAAAATTTTTTTTTTTTTTTTTTAACTGCTGTATTTTTGTGTTTGCTTGGTTTTTATTTTGTTTATGTAACTCTTTAAGTTTTTGCCATGAAGATAGCCTTACATGCTGACATGGCAATAAAAATAAATTACTGATACTATAGTATTTATTTACTATTTATTATAGTACTAATTATTATTTTAAATTGTTTTAAAATGTTTACTTTTTCATTTTATTTTAATTTTTAGTAGTTTTATTGCGCTTTTTTTCTTTTTTATTAGGTTTTTAAAAAATATTTCCATTTAGCTTTTTAAAAATAATTTTAGTACTTTTAGTACTTGAACCTACCTGTTTTATTTCATTTAGTTTCCAAGCCAACATTTCTAATTGTTGTTGTTTTTTTGTTTGTTTTTTTTAGTTACATTTTTCAGCTAATATATATTTAAAAAGGAGTAGTTTTAGTTTTATTTAACTAGAACAACACTGGTTAATCTCAGGCTGTATTGGAATTAGGCAACTTAGTTGTGACTGAGACATTTGATTAAATTAAATCATATAAACAATTCAAGTTGTAGGAAACTTTTAGCCTGCTTTCTGTTGTTTATTTGAACTCCCCGACCCAGGCAGAAATGATTCTGTAATTCATGCTGTCCTAGTCTTTTGTCTAAAATGTGACCCATTTTTCTGTCAAGTAGAATTTTAAAAACTTCCTAGAGAAGCTCAAGTCTGGAGGTTTTTCTGATCCAGCCCTCATGCCCAGACCTGAGAGAAAACTCTGACCCAAATTACATACTGTACAGACCTAAGCTTCATTAAAAGAGCTCTGAAACCAGAGCACAGTTACAAAAGCTTGTGAATGGCCTACGTGACTGTTATAGCCGTCATGGATCCTAATCAGTGACAAGCAGCGACTCGACACCAATATTGGTTTCAGTCAGGGTTATCATCATCGACTAAAACTATTCAAAAGCTAAAATAATATATAAATATTAGATGAAAAATGTAACTAAACTTTAAAAACTTAAATGAAAATGAGAAAAAAAGGTTAAACAAAAATTACAAAAGTACAAAAATTGCTGAAAGTAAAACTATTAAAAACTATATATTAAAAAAATAGCAGCCCCTTGGCAACTGGCTGTAGTAAGTTTGTTGAAGCACTAAAATTACTAACTGGAAATATATATAAACTAAAACTTAAGATATACTATAAGTTAAACCTAAATAGCAATAAAAAAAATACTAAAACTATATAATATATATAAATAAAATAAAATAATAGTTTAATAGTCTTTTAATTTTTACAACTTTTTGCTGCTTTATCTTTCTCAAATCTCAGCACAATACATTGTGGGATTGCCTTCAGGAAGGATGCAAGTCATTCTGCCTTTGACTTTTTGCCAAAACAAGGTATCTTAACACATTTCTGAACAGTCTTAGCAAGTGCAGCGTCGCCTGCGATGCCTTTGAATGCAGTTTCTCTGCTGTGACTCTTAATCTCGTAGCCAGATGTGCAGATTACGATCTTTTACGTCTGAAAATCTGCTAGGCACAATAAACGCAGCAGTGCTGCAACAGCGTCGTTCATCACTGTGACATGCTGTTTTGATTTCTTGCTGATACTGTGACAGACGAGGCGAATATAATCTCAAGAAATGATTTCAAGAAAGGCTTTGTGGTTATAACTCTCTCTCTCTCTCTGTCTGTCTTTCTCTCTCAGTTTGTTTGCTCTGCTGTCAAAGAAGCACAATAAAGTTCTGGAGCAGGCGACCCAGTCCTTGCGTGGGCCTTTGGGAGCAGATGACACGACCGTTCTGCCCGACTATGTGAGTCAATCCTTAAATCAATTCACTGTGAATCAGTGTGAGTCAATTCCCTGATTCACCAAAAGTCTTCAATTCAGTTTTTCAAAATTTAATGTTATAAAGTCCCAAAGAGTATATCAAAAGTCTTCATTTTAATTTTCAGAGGTCTTAAATTTAGAGCTGGAGAAAAGCCAAATGTCAAATTTCTATGATTTATTGAAAAAAATGTGAAAACGAACCACCATTGCACATCCTACAGGCTCATGGTTTCACAAACAGTTGGCGATCAATGTATACTGCGCATTTATGCCAAAAGAAATTGCTTGAAGGGGTCATATAATACAATTTCACCTTTTTAACTTTTGTTAGTGTGTAATGTAGCTGTGTAAGCATAAACAACATCTGCAAAATTACGAAGCTCAAAGTTCAAAGCAAAGGAAGAAATTGTCTTTTACAGAATTAGCATAGCATCGCCTACAGCGAACAGCTGGTAAGGGACTACAACAAAATAATACCGGGTTAGTGACATCATAAACCCAAATAAACCCCGCCCCCTTGAACATGCAACGAAGGGGACGAGGCCATGCTGCGCTGCTTTAGAGAAGAGGAAGAAAACTAGGGCTGCACGTAAAAAGCTATTCATATACTGTATGAATTGCGATTCTGACTTCTAACGATTCTAATGGATTCACAAGTTTCAAAATCAATGTTCTAAAGCATCGGTTCTCAATCCTGTTCCTCGCGTCGCCCTGCTCTGCATCTCTCTCTCTCTCTCTCTCTCTCTCTCTCGCTCTCTCTCTCTCTCTCGCTCTCTCTCTCATTCAGATCAGCTCAGCTCCAACAAGCTGTTCCATTTATACACTTATTTTCACACAGCTATGACAAGCGTTAAACATGGATGCGCATGCGGTTTCCGTACTGTATTAAAGCTTTAATCAGGATAAAACCGTATATTAAAAGCTAACATAAGCAGTAGCATAATAACAGCGTATCTAAAAGTATGAGACAACAACAAACAAAAAACATAGGCCTACCATTAAAAGCCGTGTTTGCACAGGTTCTGCACGAGCCTCTTCACTAATATCCTCTGCGTCTCAATCGGGCTCAAACTGATAAGCAATATAGACGACGCCATTGTTTACAATACAACCGGAGCACATGCCGCTGAGGCGGGACGTTTTGACGCACACTAGAGGCGGTTTAGCCAATCACAACACACTGGGCCAGCTAACCAATCAGAGCCCATTGTGTATTTCTGAGGGAGGGGCTTCATAAAAGCGCGTTTATCAGAGAAGGGACAGAGCGGTGTGAAATAAAGGTAAATTATGTGAAAAATGCCTTTTTTTAACAAACGAAGCATTAACACACAAACACAATCAAGCCTAGAAAAAAAAAAGTCAACCGCCCCTTTAAGATTTACTGCTGGTGAATTATGTTAGTGTTTACTTTACAGTTTTAATATTGAAATATGTTTTAGACTGTTGTAAGAGCGCATAGTTTATCTGCCACATCTGTGAATAAATTAGTAAAGATTTTTCAAAATAAGAGTCCAGGTGTATTTTGCCTTGTTTATAATTAAAAGTCCCGCATTATGCAGATCATATTATTTTCTGGTTATTAATGATATATCAGTTACACAATAAACTATATTTTGTAATTTATTCAGTGTTTAAACTATAAAAAAATACATAATTATAAAAAAAAAAATGCAATTTGAAGCAGAGGTATTTAAAAACCAATGCATTTGCTTGTAAATGTAAAAATGCGTAAATGTAAAATATGATTGTGTATTTTTAAATAATATTAGTAATGAGTAATAATATTAAATCAATTATTGGTATTTTTTTATTATTAATTATTAACTCTATTCTACCTACTTGTTTTCTTTTTAATTATTCTTCTTATTAAAAAATAATAAACTAGCTCTATATTCTATTTTCCTTCTATTTTTTATTTCCTTGTACTTTTTATTCTTAAAAATGTATTCAAAAAATAAATAAATAAATTGCAATGTGTACTGCATTAGACTAACCGAGACTTGTCACAGCACTTACATATTATTGCTCTTTTGTTGGTTTGGTTGCTTCTATTGTCATCATTTCCAAGTCGCTCTGGATAAAAGCATTTGCTAAATGACTAAATATAAATGTAACTTTTTAATGAATGAATTAACTTTACTATGTACTACTGTACACCTAAAGCACCTAATAATTGTCACCACAAGCTTTCAGAAGTTGAGTAAAAGTAGTAGTTAATGAGTAGAATTATTTTAAATTTGTAGGATTGATTATGATTCATTTTAAAATGATATATAAAAATTTGTGTATATATTCCTTTACTAAATGTTTCAAATTAGGAGCACACGTGCTCCTTGGGAGACAGGTAAGCATCAAGCCCCTGCCGATACATGCTTGCTTGGCCTCGGCTTGTGATTGGATCATCGGATGTTAATACCAGGCGTAAACGGCAAACTTGACATGATCTTAGAGTTTTGTTAGTGCTACATCTGCATAAAGACATGCCCAAATGTGTGTGTGTCTATAGACAGCAGACAGTCCTTCTAGACATAAAGACACTTAGTAGACATAAAGGGAGGGCGGCGCTTGGAGCAAAGGGGGAGGGGCTTTTTGTGCAGGTCATTTAGGTCAGTGGGTTTGACCCTAGAGGGCAGCAGCCAACCTGCTCTGATGCTCCCTAGAGAGGGGGTGGGGTGTGTGGGACAATAGGGATGTAAATGACGTGTGAGATGGTGGGGAGTCTTCAGAGTGTGCGTGTGTGTGTGTGTTTGCTCCACAAACAGCCTGAGGCCGGAGCCTTACAGATGTCTGCTGTGTGTCTGGGTGGGTCAGACTGCTGTCTGCTGTCCTGATTAAGCCCCGCACCCCTGCTTTGTGTCTCTCTCGCCTTCCATTCACATCTACTCCTCTTCGTCTGTCCATCTGTCTCTCAGGCTGTCTGAATATCTTCACTCCCTCTTCCAGCAGTTTCCACCGCACATCCACTCAGTGATGACACTGCATGACCTACCCACAAAAAACAAACAGTGCATTGTGGTCCTCATTTACAAGTCTTATTCCTGGTTTTTGAGAACATATTTCAACACACAGAGTCATTTGATTCAGCATCTTTATGCCATCTTGAATCGTTCAGAAGTTCATAGTAATAAAATATAATTAATAGTAAATCAAATTCATAGTAATAAAATATTATACATTTTAATAAATGCATAAGAGTAGGGGTGTCCCCGACTAAGGATTTTCATAGTCGAATCAGAATTTTCGAATCTTGCTGACAGTCGACTGATAGTCGAATCATATGTTTGGGGGCGGGGTAAAATACATTACCAAGAGTCAAGTCAGACATTCGACAGTCATAAATACTGACGTTAACACACAGGGAAAATGTGTAATGGACGCCTCGCAGATACAAACGGAGTGAATAATGTTTTATGTTTTGATTAAAAGATAGTTAACATTAAACGTCAGCGAAACCCTAAGAATTCACAACATTTTTTTACAATAGTGCTCTCATTATAACGTTATGTATATGACGGTTATTAATGTTCTGCATTTCTGTTTTGAGCTGCGCGCGCTGAATGACCAGTAGAATTAATCATTTGATAGAAGGTTTTTAATCAATTGGATTTAACTCCTTTATCTCATATAAAATACACTTCATTATGCGTTCTTGACACAACAACATGCAGAAACACGGGAACTAAACTCAAAAAATTCACAGCGTTTTATTATAATAGTGTTCTCATTATAATCTTATGTGTATATGACAGTCCCAGTCATAGTTATTACTATTCTGCATAGTTGTTTGTCCTGCTCGCACTGCGCACTGAAGAGATCACTGTTCAATAAAGCGCTTTACTGCAGCGACTCAACCAAATGCGTCTTATACGAGATAAATAATATGTACACGATATATATAAACCGGCTGAAATGTTTTGAAATCACTTGTATTCTACCTGATCGGAAAAAAAAAAGTCTTTCACTGTTTTCAAAAGTTTTAAATCCTTGCCGCCAAGATGCTCCTCTGTCGGTCACGGATTATGGAAAGTGAAACTTAAATCTATAGGGGTGGTTGGATTTATTCACGCACGTTAAAATATTTATTTAAAGCTTTTTTTTCTTTTCAGATTCTTATTTACAGCATTATAATAATAGGCTGTATATTAACTTATTGGGAGAAAACCGGTAGTTCTATGTGAAATCAGACATTGAGCACCCCCATATAGCCAAAATGGCATGATCATAAAACCCCACGAATATTCGACTGTGAGATTGGGAGTCGAATCAGGCTCCTCGAATCGAAGCATTGAATCGTCGACTATTCGGGGACACCCCTACATAAGAGTATGAAAAAATGTTTTTTCTGGTTGTTGTTGTTGTTATTATTATTATTATTATTATTATTATTATTATTATTATTATTATTATTATTATTATTATTGCTTTTCATTAATATAATAATAATAATAATAATGCATCTAGACCTCTAATGAAGCTTTAGAAGATATTTAAACAGAATTCATACTGATAAATTGCTTTCTATATTTAAAAATATATAATTTATAGTATTTAAATTTTATATATATATATATATATATATATATATATATATATATATATATATATATATATATATATATATATATATATATATATATATATATATATATATATATATATATATATATATATATATATATATATATATATATATATATATATATATATATATATATATATATATATATATATTATTGAGACTTGTTATAGCACTTGCATATCATTGCTTTTTATTGATTTTGATTGCTTCCGTTGTCCTCGTTTGTAAGTTGCTTTGGATAAAAGCGTCTGCTAAATGACTAAATGTAAATTATTATTGCTATTCATTTATATGCCATCAGCTCTGATGAAGTGTTCCTAAGTTATTTGAGTAAGTAGTTATTTAAATGATTAGATTTATTTTATTTATTTTTTTTGCACAGACAAAATAAAGTGATTAAATAGCTGTGCAGTGTGACAATTAGAATCAGACAATTAGAGCATTGGTCCATTAAATGCACATGGCATTGGGTGTTTTCAAGTGTCATTATTGCACTTATGGAAGCAATTTTGTTTTGTGCAGTTTTTTTTTTTTTTTTTTTGGCCTTTTGAGTTGTTGTTGTTGTGTGAAGCGGACTTTGTGAGGACATTATCCCAGCAGCAGCTTTAACAGGCTTGTGCATTGCCAGTTTTCCCAGAACCGCCTTTTCTTCAGTCGAATGGCATGATTGGGCTCTGGCTTTGTGTTTTCTGTCTGTTTCTCAGACTTTTATGGGAAGGATGTCCTAAACTGCGGTTATCAAGCACCAGTTTAGACTACATTTGATTTTGTAAGCCTTTCCTCTGTCATATCTTATAAGACAAACAACATTCGTGCACACACTGTTTTCGTCTGCTGTCACTGTTATCGCCATGGGATTTCCTTCATTCTATGGGAACAGATGCAGATGTGTGTCTGTACATAGAGCTTTTATAACATCTGATGAAATGGATATCGCCAGCTCTGCTTTCATGAACATAAAGCAGTCGATATGCACACATCAGCTCTAGATTCATTTAGTATTAGTAACTTGAAGCCGTTACTGCTTGGAAAAACTAAATTATTTTTGGTGTTCTTTACTTGACAGAAGAATAAATAAATAAATTCCTGAAATGTTTTAGAAGCCTGAGAAATTTCTGTAGAGACTTCTGGGCCATATTCACTGGATATTAAACGTATTCAGATATTTATTTATATCTGAGTGACTCAGTAATTGTCGCATGTGGTAAATCTAAATGAGTTATAAGCTGTGATTGTAATGAACGCATAAACCCATGTGACATCATTTCTGTGCACCACATATTTAATGATGTGTGTTAGATGTGTTTGTAAATGTGTGTGCGTTTAACGGCTCTCAGTGTTAATTAGAATTGCAGCACATATGTGGCATCTCGTCATGTTCCTCTGGGTCTCATAGATGCCCTGCGGTTTCCATCAGTGCTGGGATGTTTCACACTTCTGTACCAGTGTTATTATAGTATCATTAAGATACTATTACAGTTTTTATTACTACTTTGAATTAGGTAAAAAAAATTCAAATTTCCAAGTTAACCTAAGTGAAAATGCTGCCCTCGCAATTAGCTGAAATATTTTTATTTAAAATAAAAATAATAATTTTATTTTCAGTTAATGTTTATTTTATTTCAAGGAACAATTTAATGGTTTAAATTAGTTTCAGTTTTAGACACTGTCTCTCTGTAGGTTTCACTTGTATATCTGTACCAGTGTTATTTTAGTATCATTGAGATACTATTATTGTTTTTATTAATATTATTTTATTAATAGTTTTTATTAATATTTATTCATATTAATATGAATTAGTTTGTATTTTTATTTATTTTTTAATATTATTTTTTTAAATTAGAATTAGTTTTTATTTTATGTTTTCATATTCATTTTAAAGTTTTAGTCATTTTGTTAAACATGAGAAATGTTGCAATGGCCACTAGCTGAAGTTTTACTTGATTTAAAAATAATTTAATTTAAATAACACTTTTTATGGTTTGATCTGTACAAAGAGAGTCAGTCTGCTGGTGCTGTTCTCTGTGCCGTGATTATGGGATGTCTCCGTGTCTTAATACAGGTCAGAAAACGACCCATTTACCGTCTCCCTAAAGACACAGTCTTTCTGCTCATCTCTTCCTATGCCCTTCTTTTCCTCTCCATCTGTCTCCTCACGATTGTGTGATGCCCGTCTCATTTCTCGTTTAAAGGCTCTTTTGATGGCCGCAGCAGCAGCTGGAGTGTTTACAGACGGGCGACGCTGAGGCCGTTTTCTTGAACGCAGAATGGTTCTTGTCCTCCAAAAGCCAATATGTAATCCAGCTGATCATAATGAGTCAACCCGGGTAGTGTAAATCAGAAGAGCCGTGTTCAAATCTCAGAGAAGCACTAAAAGATTCGCTTTGTTTCTGCAGAGCGTCTGATTCACCTTGAAGATGAATCTCCATTTGTTCTGTGACTTACCTGACTGTTGCCATGCCGACCGTTCATGTTTCTCTCGGCTGCTTCTCTCGCCCTGACCTCTCCCCCCTGACCTCTGTTTGAGATTTGTAAGGGTTTGTAACCATGGAGATGTGAGTTTGCCTCTTTCTGGCTTAGACGGTATTGACATCACAGTCATTAGCTGATCATTAGACCACACACACACACGCGCTCATGCACGTATGCACACAGACATCTCTCTCACTGGATGACTAATGACTGTCTGGAACTGGATGCATGTGCACTTCCTGTTCCTTTCTGTCTGTTTCTCAGTGCACGCACACTTGATTTCAATTTCGAAACCATCTTTCTCTGCAGTGCTGTTTTAGCATCATTGAGAAACTATATTTTAGTGTGTATATATTTGTATTTATATTTATATTTTATTTTTATTTTATTTATTTTTTTTATTTTTATATTTTTTTACATTTGTTTTCTATTTTCATTTTGATTTAAATGAGTTTTAGTAATGTTGTGTTTTTGATATTTTGTAAGTTTGTGTTTCTTTTTAATATGCCTATATAGTTTTTGTTTTTATTTTTATTTGTTTTTTTTCAGTTGAATGGAACAGAATGGAAATGAGAAATGTTGCCTTGGTAATCAGCTGAAATAAAATGTTACATTTTTTAAATATTTTCTTTTTTCATTTAACCTTTATTTTATTTCAACTAACAGTTCTTTTTATGGTTTTAGTTTTAGTTACCAATATTATCCTAGTTTCTCTGACTCTATATTGACTTGATTGGACTGATTCAAATAAACATCGCTCTCACTGGAGCTACAGCCCATGTTCTACATGCTTCAGTTGAAATCAGGCATCAAATTGTTATATTATACAGCAGAGGTAACTGGATAACTGTTTAACACAATTTTTGTATTCATTACCATTAAAAAATTTGGGTTCAGTAAGATTTTCAGCGTCTCATCTGCTCATCGAGGCTCCATTGAATTGATCAAAAATACAGTAAAAATTTTGAAAAATTATTACAATTTAAAATAAATCTGTTCTATATGTATATATATTAAAATGTAATTTGTTCCTGTGATGCAAATCAGAATTTTCTGCATCATTACTCATCATTACAGTCTTCAGTGTCACATGATCCTTCAGAAATCATTCTAATATACTGATTTGCAGCTCAAGAAACTTTTATGATTATTATCAGTGTTGGAAACAGTTGTGCTGCCCAGTATTTTTGTGGAAACCGTGATTTGAGTATTATTTAATGAATAGAAAGTTCAAAAGAACAGCATTTATTTGAAAAATAATTCTTTTGTGACATTTAAATGTCCTTACTGTTACATTTGATCAGTTTACTGCACCCTTGCTGAATATAAATAATAATTTCTTTACAAAAAAGCAGTTGACCCCAAACGTTTGGACAGTAGTCTGTACAGATAGATTAAAAATCAGACTGATATTAGCCAACACTGATATATGTAACCTTGCTGATGACGCACAGCATGTCTGTGTGTAGATGATTAGACTAGATGATTAGAAGAGCCTTAAATTAGTTACTGCAGCGCTTTGAGTCTGAAGAAGGTGTTTGTGTATGTGTGTGTGGGTGTGTGTGTGTGTTTTTATGTGTAGGTTTGTTAAAAATCCGTCTGCCTTTCCACACAGTCAGGTTGTTCACACATTAACATCTGACCTGAATTCCCCTCTCTCTTTCTGTGTGTGTGTGTAATCTCATTAGTCTGTACTGTAGAGCAGATCCTCTCATCCCTAATTCACTCCTACGTTCTTCTCGTCTAATTATCACTCCCTGTTTCTGTCTAGACACCTCCAGCTTCTTTCTAGGTTGTAGTTTGATCTGCTTTCCCAGTGCTTCTTCACTGGCTTTGCTTCACGGCCCACATTTTACTCTGAACATCATGTAGCAGCGTCATTTACCCGTTTGAACGGACCTGCGACCTATTTGTTGCGAACTGCAGGTCTAGACGAGTATTTCCAGGTCTGGTCTGATCCCGTCCTGTGTGTTTGTTTCATAAGCATCTACTTAAGTTTGGTTAATAACGGTGGCGACGGTCTCCTACCCCGTTAATATTCCCGACTGCTGCGTCCGCAGATCTTTTCCGACGTGTAGGGGGTCGCCATGGGAACCGGGGCAGGAATTTCCTCCGTCTGTTGGTTGGGGAAGGTGTGAGGAACGCGACCCAGAGCGGAGGCTTTCGCCTGGGCTGATTTCATCAACGCAACAAATGCAAACTCAACATTCAGACCATTGAAATAAATCCGAATGAGATTATAATGCGAATTGTCTTTCGTTCTTTCCATTTTTGTATTTTAATTTATGCATTTTGTTTGGTGCAACACATCCCTAGTTTTAAGGCCAGAAGTATTGCAAGCCCTCTGTACTTGATGCAGGTTTTTCAGGAAACCTGTTTGGAAATAGTGATTATTTTTGCAGTTCTGCTTGCTGCCACTGGAGGCGCCAAAGCTACACATTTCAGCTTTAATTCAGCAACACTGAGGTCAAGGTTTGCATAGTCTCGCGTAACCAGACCTTTAGACTGACGGCTGAAGGTTTGGAATGCATGGCTGCTTTCATTCGCCAAGGCCCGCCCATGAGGCTGTTTAACCGACATTTCAAACAACCAATCACAGTTCGTTTCGTTCAGCGCCACGTTTCGGGGCATGGAAATGTCGACACAATAACAGACCAGTGTGTAAAACTCTCGGACATATTTTAAAGATTCTATGCTGCGAACTTTGTGAAATACCTGTGAAAATCCAGCATTTAGTTTATCCGCTCGTCGTCACAGTTGTAAACACGACGGCTTTCTTGTTTCGTGAGGGGGTTTGGCGACACAGCAACTTTGTTTCCAGGCGGAATGTTAAAGAACGCAACACGCATGTCTCCCGGAAATCCTGTATAATTCAACCAATCTGATGACGACTTTGAAACTCTTGAATTGTTTCCACTTTTCTGTGCCGTATGCATCAGACGTTCCGTGGGCGTGACGTCTGAGGCTGAGACTAAGTTTGCAGGGAGAGCTGATATAAGAATGTTTTCATTTTCCTGCATCATGCGTTGGGGTCAGATTTTGCCTTTCGTGTCCTGACGTCAAGAATGGCATTTTTTCTGTCTCCAGTGTTCAGGTATTAACAGATGGTAGCGTATGGGGACACTGAAAGGCAGTTTACTTGTGTGTGTGTGTGTGTGTGTGTGTGTTTCCAGAGGAATTCATCTGCGTGAGTCTCAGACAGAGCACTAACCGCAGTAATCATGGAGCAGGTTTACAAGGCCACCGTCTTGCCAAATCCTGGTGTCTTTCCAGTAAAGCCATCGTTCTGCTGGCGTTTGCCCGTCACTGGTGCTGCTGTGAGACTCATTCAGTCTGAGGTGTTTTACGCAAGTGCTGTATGTCTCTGACTCAGAAGCGGAATTCTTTAACCTAGGGCGTCTTTTCTTGCTTCCAGTGGAAGCACAATGTAAAATCTGATCTGGTGTTTGTTCAATCTCTTTTCCACCAGCATGAACTGGGTGCTGGTTCAAAGGTGGTTCGACTGGCGAGCCTTTTAAGAACCGGTTTGCCTTTCCACGGGCTAGAGAGCCACCACAGAGCCAGGTTTTGAATACATCTCATCTTTCCTAGCAACGCTAGCACGGCAGCGGCAAACACAACAGGCTTGTTTGGGGTGCGTCGGCACTGCGTGGTCAAAGCGGCGTGTGACACCAAAGCACCGTGGGTCGGGGGAGCGATTCAAAGGCGTAAAGAGTCATCTGCTTTCCAGTCGCTCCCACGGCATCGACGCATCCCAAGCGAGCCTAAACACACTATCAACAATGGCGGATGTTGCGTTGCTATTGATGTTCATGGCTCTGCGAACCTACCCAGCCCCTGACACAGACGGTTCTTACTTCTAGACCAGCAGTGTTTTGGTGCTACTTACGAACCACTTGTCCTGGTCCGGAGCTGGTGCTTTGGGTGTCGAAAGACAAAGAACCGATTTGAAACTAGGCTCTGGCTCCGAACCAGCACTCAAACTGCGTTAGTGGAAAAGGACTATCAGTGTTTGCTGAGGGAAACGGACTTGATTAAAGTAAGATGAGTCAGTCTCTTTGCTTTTCTTCACTTTTTCTTTTTCTTTTACTTTTCTTTCGGTTTCTCTCTCTCTCTCCCTACCTCTCTCTCTCTTGTTTCTTTCGTTATTCTTGTATCTTAAACTCAGTTTTCTTGTATTATCCTCCAGGAGTTGAATTGCCTTTGCAGTGTTTTAAACGACACTGCGGTTGTTTGTCAGTCATTGAAGCTAAATCCATAAAGTTCTGTGTTTTTGTACAATCCCGGGCTCTTTTTCAAGCTTTCCTGATCTGTCATCTCCTAAAATCACTTCAGTTAGCATCCACACAAAGAGCGTTTGATGTGGTGTATGTGTGTGTGTGTGTGTGTGTTCCTATGGAAACCCGTTTGCACATTCTGTTCCATTGACTTGCTTTTGTCCAGAGAGATTTGTGGTTCAGAAACTGACATCAGTGTTGAGAATAAGGAACGGATGAATAACATGAAGAGGAGGCCGATGGCTGCAGGCAGAGAGTCTGTAGAGAAGGACAGTGGAAGAAAAGGAAATGAGAAGGTCACAGGTCAGAGACTGAAGGCTCTTCAGAGACGTGACATGCTGCAGTACATGGAAGTCTTTCTTTCTCAAAAGAATCAAAAAATGTGCTTTTGAATCATTTAGTTGTCAAATGCATTGTCACTGAAGAGAAGAATCTTTTGCTAAGACTTAATGTATATAAAATAAGTTGTAAAGATATCTTCTATAAATAACAGCTGTCAGAGTTATAATGCATAATACCAGTTCATGTTAAAATGTTTAAACCGTATAATAGCATATTATGTTGTGACTATGAAATGCTTGGTATCTCTTTTGTCCTGTTTCCTTTTTCTTCTTTTCTATTCTCTTTTTCTTGATCTCTTTCTTTTTCCCTTTTTTCTTTTTTGTTCTTTTTTTTGTTTTTTCTTTTAATTTTGTACTTTATTAATTTATTTAATATTTTTGTAATTATTTGTATATACTTTCCTTCTCGTTGCTTTTCTTATGTTTTCTTTTTATTCTTTCTTTTTTTTTCCTTTTAAATTTTTTCATTTCGTTTTATATATAATTTTTATAGTATATAATGTACTTTTTATTTTTATAAGATATAATGCTTTACAATCACAATTAGCCCTGTTTTAACCCCAGGGCCAGTGTCTGTGATTTTCTGGTTTGCACTGAACAAACTGCTGATGTAAAGGCTGGTGGTCACACAGTGACTCCAGACTGTCTGTTAAGGCTGATAACATCACACACACACACACACACACACACACACACACACACACGCACACGCACGCGCGCGCTATACATCCATACAGCCCTGGCATCAAACATGCTTAAATATGATGCTTGAAATGTTTATGTCGTGGCTACAGAGAGATGAAGAGGCAGAAAGACAGAGATGATGCAGTTGTGTTGCCCCTGTGTGTGACCCAGAAAAAGTGTTACGGCCCAGACTGCAGCAGAGCACAGGGAAACGATAACCCATTTAGCGCACACACACACACAGTGTGCTGTACTCGGCCTTAATAAACAGCATGTTTGATTATCAAAGGTGTATTTGTGGTTTAAGTTCAGTAACATTTATTAATGTTTTTGAAAGAATTCTCTTCTGCTCACCGAGGCTGCATTTATTTGATCAAAAATACAGTAATATTGTGAAATATTATTACAGTTTAAAATAGCTGTTTTCTATGTGAATATAAAGTAAAATGTAATTTATTGCTGTGATCAAATCTGTATTTTCAGCATCATGACTCAGCAGCAGTCATTTTCTGTGTTTTTCCCTCAGGCTCAGGATCTGAACGTCATTGAGGAGGTGATCAGAATGATGCTGGAGATCATAAACTCCTGTTTGAGTAACTCGCTCCATTACAACCCAAACCTGCTGTACGCGCTGCTCTACAAGCGGGAGCTCTTCGAGCAGTTCAGATCGCATCCGTCCTTCCAAGACATCATGCAGAACCTCGACACGGTGAGACGTGACCGTGTTCCTGCTCTCTTCCAAACCCTAGTGAGCTCTCTAGTGTCTACATAGACCGCTGCCTTCTAAGGCCGCATCCTAACTGAAACTGAACTTTACAAGTGACTAGGGCTGTGACGGTTTCCGTGACAACCGTCTATTGCCACCGGTGGTAGTGCACGTGACGTCACACACTCTATAACAAGCATAATACAAACTTTTGTATACAAGTGTAATAATAGTAACAGTTGCAAATTGTTTTATTCAGTAGTAATATATTTACTGTAAATCTATGCTAATTCACAAATTACCTTAAACGCCATATATGGCGTTTCCTTTAGATTGGCAGGTTTGAGCGCAGGAAAATACAGTTTATTCTGCATTCAGCAAATTTATTTCATGTTGAGTGATGGACCTTGTTGGGAAACCAAATGCTACATCGCCGATCTGGAATCATTTCCATTTATGTCACCCATCCACGTTTGTACAAGAGTCTTCAAGTTCACGTGATCGCAATTAAACGCCCGTCTGGTCAGGTTTTTATTGGTGAGGCTTTCTCCAAACTGGCCAAATGCTAAAAAGAAATGTGGCAACATGCGCCGCGATTCCTATTCCACAGAGATCACGTGCAGACGAGGAGGTAACGCGCCCGCTTGCTTGGTGGCAGAGCAGTGAACAGTGTCTAAACCGGACACCGCGTCGCAACACAACAGGTTGAGTCTGTCTACAGGACATTTGAACTTTGTGTCAGTACGTCATAAATAGGACGAGGCAGTTTACTTTGAGGGATTTGCCGTGTCGTATCGCTCCGCATCCAGTGTAGACAGCATCACTGATTCTAATGGGTTCTATAGTATTTTGTTGTGTCTCACCGTGCCGCTTGCGTGCAGGGTGCATTTAACTTTCTTATTTAAGACTACTTTCCTTTGTAACTGTATTATTTCTTTGATATTTATTTTAGTGTTTTGCAGGCTGCGTGTTCACTGACGGAAGTGCTAAAATAAACACACACGTTTGGTAATAGATGATCGAGCCTCATTTATTTTTTACGTTTCAAAATTTTATATATATAATCTATCATAACACAGCGCCACCGGCTGTAGTTGGTCCAGTTTACCACCGCGGTGGTAAAAATCTGCCACCGTCACAGCCCTACAAGTGACTGATATGAAACATTCTCCATAGGCAGCAACTCTGTTAATGCTAATTCTCATGAGTCATACAAATAATGAAGTATAAATATGCAAAGCATACAAGCTCACAGTTGATTCTAGTTAAGTGTAACATTGACGAGACATTTATAAAAGTATTAAATATATTATTTAATATATTTGTACATTAAAATAATATATAAAATATTATATTTAAAATCTATATTTGCTTTAATCTATTAAAAGTATAAAAACAAATTTTATGTATAAAATTTATAATGTAATTGTTTAAAATTATATATGAAAATACATTGTTACCATGGTAAAATTATAAATAATGATTTTATAAATAAAAATCAGCAAAATAAATATTTCTAAACCAACATGTTTTGCAATATTTAATAAATAAATAAACTCTTCACACAGTAGAAATAGATTAATATAGTGAATTATTTTTATTATATATTTATGTAATTTATTTATTTATAATTTTATTATGAACATAATTATAAATAAAATTATACTTTATCTATTAAAAATGATTTATAAAAATGTATGAACTCAATATTTTTAGCAATTAAAAATAAATCTAAATTAATTCAAAACGTATGTAATTGATGGTTTAAAATATAAAATTAAAATTCATGTATAAACATTAATAAATTATCTATAAAAATTAATTTATGAATTATTTTAAAAAAACTATATAAAATAAATGTGTATATATAAAATGATGTTTTGTTCTATTAAATATTATATATAAACACTAAAAGCAGTGTTTTAATGTGCACAAAACACATGGTACACCATAAATATTGAGTGAAATAGTTGATGTTTAATGAGATGGAACTGTTTTGTATTCATACTTTTTAGCTATGAATAAAACATAATTGACATTTTGCATTGTGGGATTGTCATCTGCAAAGTATACCTGCAATACTGCTTTTGAATTTGTTCAAAACAGCGTATCTTTTAACAACAACAAACGATTAAAAAAAACCTACCATGGTACTACCATCTGTTACCATCACTGTACCATTATACTACCACAGTACTGTGCTTATGATGCCTAATTATGTTGCCTAGGTAGGCAGCTCACTGGACTGGACCAGAGCTTTCGCATTTGTTTAGAAGCATTTTTCTTGTATCTGTGTAATTCAAAACAAAGCCCTCAGTGCAAACGTTCATATGCTGTAGATGCAGAGATTTGCACTGGACCTGCTGCAGTTATATTGTGCTGTAGTAGCCCAGGGGGTTTCTGGGTAATCTACAGAAGTCAGGAAGTAAATTCCCTGTTTAAACGCACACACTGGTGCATTAATACTGCATGACTCACTGCAGCCTTAAACACACACCGCAGAATAAAATACATCCGCAGATCACTTTAAATATTCATCCAAAACCCAAGAGAGGCTGAATGAATACTGGTATACTGTACACTATGTACTATATACTGCATACTGAATATAGAATGTGAAAATCACAAAATTAAGAAATTGAAAGTGAGTATTACAAACAGTATATTACACTGACGTTGTTGGCATCCAAATGTGTCAGAAATATATACAGTATTTGTTGTATAATACATATACGAAGATCACAGTTGATTCCAGTAGAATTTGAAATTGGCATGTTGCTAAGATATTTGAATATGTGTGTGTGTGTGTTTTTATATATATATATATATATATATATATATATATATATATATATATATATATATATATATATATATATATATATATATATATATATATATATATATATATATGTATATGTATGTGTGTATATATATATATATATATATATATATATATATATATATATATATATATATAAATATATATAAATATAAATATATATATATACATATATGCCTTGGTCTGTCTGAATACTCGATTCTGATTGGCTGGCAGGTGTTGATTAAATTCGTTGAACTGCAGGTAGTTCCAGGTCAGTTTAATCACGTTCTATATTAATGCGCTTCCTATAAACATTGGTAACCATACAGTTACAGTTGAATTTTTATCGCTCCGGTCAAATATTGCAGCACAAATATTATTAACATCTTTAATATGTGAATGCTGGCAAATGACCATGGCATAAACGGGATAATCAACGGCTAGCTGTGCATTAAACGATTTGAATGCACTCCGCTGCGCGTCGGGTGGTTCTTCGCCTCCACGTCGTGCATTCAAATCTTTAATGCACAGCTAGCTGTTGATTATCCCTTATATATATATATATGTATATGTGTGTGTATATGTGTATATATATTTATTAGTGGTGTCAAAATTAGCGCGTTAACGCAGGCGATTATTTTTTTCAGTTTAACGCGTTAAAAATATTTAACGCAGAGGCGGAGCCTAAGGTTGGCCACCCCACTCACAACTGCTCTTTCTGTCGCTTTTTCTCTTGACAAGAAGTGCATTTATTCAATCGCAGAATGTTTTTACGACCACATCAAACGGGAGACACGAGTCAAACTAGTGCGGAAACGGTACTGTGCTCGCAGCGCATGCTCAATTGCAATGTCATGGTCAGTTAAGCCATGATGTTACCAAAAAGGCGTTTAAAGCTGCCTTAAAACTGTGTGTGCATGTAATATATTTTATATGAGTAACATTTAAGAACATGTCTCTGAAATGGTTTTCAAAACTGTCCTGGAGCAACCCAGCACTGTCTCACTCAACACACCCGATTCAACTCGTCAGCTCATTAGTAGAGACTTTATGACCTGAAGTGTGTCAGAAATGGTAAAAAGAGGAGAGAAAATATGATGCGTGTCAGATCTGCGTCGTGTTCAGCAGCGACGGCTCTTAAAGAAATAACAGCCAAAACAACCTAATAACCAGCTGCTGTGATGCATATTAATCTAATCAAATGACAAAACAAAAAAAAAAAAGGGGGAAAAAAGAACTTTTATAGCTTAAAGGATTCATCTATATTTAATTTAGTATTTAGTGTTTGATAACTTCAATTTCAATTTTATAGAGAAATTGGTATGGTATCAGTGATACTGGCCTTCAGTCATAAAAAAGAGATGCCATTAAACAAATATTAAAAATATACTGTCTTTATGTTGTTTGTATATTAATTTGAAGATTGAACGTGAAATTATTGCAATATAAAAATATATTTGAAAACTTTAATGTTAGGTGGGATTAAGCACAAAATCTCCATTAATATATTAAAGGTAATATTAGTATATAATATTAAAAATAAAGAAATTATATCTATATGTATAATATTGATATGTTTCATATATTAAAATGTTGCATTTTGTATGTAAAATTGATATTTTCATAGATTAAAATGATAAAAATAAAAAATAAATTTATTTCAAGAATATTTGTATAAAGTGATTTTTTTGTTGATTTTTTAAATCCATATTTTAATTAGCGCAACACAATTAATATGATAGTCAATTTTATTATTATATTAATGTTTGAAATAAATAGTTTTCAATTGATCAAAAATGGTATATAAAAACTAATTTATATATAAATTGATATTCTAATCTGTTATATATATATATATATATATATATATATATATATATATTACATTTTATATATAAAATGTATATTTTAAGCAATTAAAAATTAAACTTACATTATAAATAGATAATCAATATGTTTGATTGTATCCAAATGTCACTCAAATGACACTCAGATGGGTCCAGGAGATGTTAAAAGTCATTTGATGTTTTTTTTTGTTTGTTTTTTTTTATTCATTCATCACTCTTGAGCTTGAAGGTCAAGTCACACACATTGCATTGTGGGATGTTGTATCTCGCACTCTGTGCAAACATCATAATTTCAGTGTTTACAGCATTCCTGTCATTGCACTGATGTTGTGGCGTTGACTGTGTGTGTGTGTGGCAGGTGATTGGATTCTTCAGCCAGCGACTGGAGCAGGCAGGAAGTGACCTGTCAGTGGAGAGAGTTCAAGAGGTCATCAAGAAAGGTGCGGCGGCCCTCCCTAAAGAGCGTCTGAAGGTAAGCACACAGATGTTAGTGATGATGCATGTTTAATGCATTCACAACTTCACAGAAACACTCTAAGCCAACAAACGCTGTCTATCTGGCGTCATCGGCCCGCTTTCCACCTCTCCACCCCTCTGACCTCTCCACTCTGATATTTGTTCCATTTTCAAAACAAAATATCTGGCTGCGTCTAAATATGGAACCGTGACATTTCACTTCCTCCTAGAGACAGGAAAACAAATTCTTTTAAGACACGCTGGATTAATAATTCACCAGCTGACTGTATCACACAACTGCTATCTGTGCACATGTACATCAGGTGTTACCATGGTAAAAATGATCAATAAAGATTTTATAAATAAATAATCAGCAATATAAATATTTCTGAACAACCTTGTGTTTTGCAGTATTCCATTGAAATAAAAACACCACACAGTAGTATTAGATTAATTTAGCGAGTGAAAAAAGTTAATTTGCATTTTTAGTCCTTTAAAAAAAGTGTTTTTTTAGAGAATGTTTATATATAGACACACACACACACTTTTTTAATTTAATACTGCAAAACAAATATACATTTGTATACTATATTTATATATGGATTATTAATTTATTTATTTATTTGCCATATGTTGTACTCTGCATGTTGGTGAATAAGCTGTGCTTGATCTGATCGGCAGCAGGAAGGAGTGTGTCTGATATGCAGCGAGTAGCGGGTGTCTGAACACGCAAGCGATCATGTTTGGCAGCGGGTCAGGCCTCGTCTTCATTATCACAAACGACTCCTCCAGGGCCATTCATTACGCTTTATAACACACGCGCTAATGACATCTGCAGAAGAACAGGAAATCACACAGATCTGTCTCTGATATACGGCCTGAAAGACCGGAATAAATCTCCACCACGCGTCTCGTTACCTTCCCATCCTTACCCACAATCCTCTCTGATCGCCCTAAATCAGTGGAAAAGTGGCCGGTATGTGCCGTTGGTCCGCCATTTAATTGCGTGTTCTTTCACATGTTCAGTGTTTCGGATCTTACAGACGGCATCCATCATGTTAATGAGCAGATGAATGAGGACGATCGCTCATGGATGGGCTGATGGATATTGTCTGATCATCTCAGTGTGAACAGCATTATGAGGAGCAAGACGTTCTTGTCACTGAATCTTTGTAAGGCTGAGCGATATGGCGGTTTACAATGTTATACAATTTACTTGGTGTGGATGAAGAATAAGCGGCATTGTAGCAGACAGACCAGATCTGTTTTCCAGTAACACTTGAGTGTGGCTGACTAGTTTATCTAGATGTCTTTGTGTTTAGTTTTGATGTTTCAAGCAGCTGTTTTCACAATAAAATCAGCCCAGATACGTTATGTCTTTGAATTCATCCCCTTTCAAACACATTCAGATGGGTGGCTTGGGCCTGTCTTTGAACGTTCAACCTTCAGTGAAAAATATGTATATCTGTAAACCAATTAATTAAAAAATGTATATACAGTCATGACCAAAAATATCGGCACCCTTGGTAAATATGATCAAAGAAGGCTGTGAAAATTAATCTGCATTGTTAATCCTTTTGATCTTTTATTTAAAAAATTCACAAAAATCTAACCTCTCATTGGATAATAAGAGTTTAAAATGGGGGAAATATCATTATGAAATAAATGTTTTTCTCTAATACACATTGGCCACAATTAACGGCACCCTTTTATTCAATACTTTTTGAAACCTCCATTTGCCAGTTTAACAGCTCTAAATGTTCTCCTATAATGCCTGATGAGGTTAGAGACACCTGACAAGAGATCAGAGACCATTCCTTCATCCAGAATCACTCCAGACCCTTTAGATTCCCAGCTCCATGTTGGTGCTTCTTCTCTTCAGTTCAACACTCATTTTCTATAGGGTTCAGGTCAGAGGACTGGAATGGCCAGCAGAAGCTTGGTTTTGTGCTCAGTGACCCATTTTTGTGTTGTTTTTGAGGTTTGTGTTTGGATTATTGTACGGTTGGAAG
Source organism: Onychostoma macrolepis (assembly GCF_012432095.1). Lineage (NCBI taxonomy): Eukaryota > Metazoa > Chordata > Actinopteri > Cypriniformes > Cyprinidae > Onychostoma > Onychostoma macrolepis. The sequence continues at coordinate 27,348,158 of NC_081175.1, forward strand.
ATCCAAACATGGCCCATTGTAAGATTTCTAACAGAGTCAGTCACTTATTGATTTTTTATCTGTTGGTATTTGATAGAATCCATGATGCCATGTGTCTAAACAAGATGTCCAGGACCTCCAGCAGAAATATAGGCCCACAACATCAAAAATACAGCAGTATATTTCATTGTACACATGGGGTACTTTTTATCCCTGTGTTCACCAAACCCATCTCGAGTGTTTGCTGCTAAAAAGCTCATTTTTTAGTTTCATCTGACCATAGAAGCCAGTCCCATTTGAAGTTCCAGTCGTGTCCGATAACTGAATATGCTGGAGTTTGTTTTTGGATGAGCGAGGAGAATTTTTCTTGAAACCCTCCCAAACAACATGTGCTGATGTAGCTGCTGTTTGACAATTTTTTTTATTTTAGGTTTTCTGACCCTGAGACTCAGCTATTTTCTGCAGTTCTCCAGCTGTGGTCCTTGGAGAGTCTTTAGCCACTCAAACTCTCCTCCTCACCGTGCATTAGGACGATATAGACACACGCCCTCTTCCAGGCAGTTTCCTAACATTTCGTGTTGATTGGAAATTCTTAATTATTGCCCTGATGGTGGAGATGGGAATTTTCACTGCTCTAGCTCTTTTCTTAAAGCCACTTCACTAATTTGTGAAGCTCAATTATCTTTTGCTGCACAACAGAAATATATTCTTTAGTTTTTCTCATTGTGATGGATGATTAAGGGAATTTGGGCTTTGTTTTCCCTCCTATTTATATTTCTGTGAAACAGGAAGCCATGGCTGGATAACTTCATGTTCATAATCACCCTGGAGTGCTCAAAATTGTGAATATGAATGGGAATATACTTCAGAGATATTTTACTCATAAGAATTTCTAGGGGTGCCAATAATTGTCTCCAATGTGTATTTGAGAAAAACATTTATTTTATAATGATATTTCCCCCCATTTTAAATTCTTATCCAATAAAAGTATAGTATATATAGACACGCACACATAAAAACATTAATTTGTAAAAACAAAAAAACGGGGGGGGGGTTATATGTATGTACGTGTGTGTATATATTTGTAAAAAAAAAAATATTTATAACTATATAATTTACAAATATACTTAATTTTACAAATACATATTTTGACACATTTGTTTTTTAAAAATATACAATAATTTGTGTACATAAATGCATATATTTGTAAACCACAGTCTTTTGTTACAAAACGTTTTTAAATATATAATTGTATACTTTTCATATAGTTTACAAATATACATATATTTACAAATAGTTTTTAATTATAAGTATAATTATAAGTTATACATTTTTCTATGAAAGACTGCAAATGATGACTGTCTGTGGGTTCTTCTGTCTATTGTTGATTTTGAAAATGCCTAGTATTGCATCTCTAATTTCTGCTAGGTTTTCTGTAGTGGTTTATTGGTGTGTGTGTGCATTTCTATCCGTACGTTTTCAATTTATCTGTGTGTGTTGTGTTTGTGTCCTGGGCGTCCCCAGGACTGGGATTGAAAAATTCTTGTCTAGACATCCAGACTCGTGCTCATACACACACACACACACACACACATTTAAGCATGCAGTGGGCAACACTTATCAGAATCAGAGTCCCAAGAGAGCAACTGTGTGCTTGAGGGATGTTCCGTACCCTCGGCCCTGGTACAGACGGCCCTTATTCCACCGCAAACACTCTCACACACACACGCGCACACACACAGACACACACACACACACAAAGGAAGCGTGAAGGGCCAGACTGCCTGTCTGCGCAGAGCTCTACCTCTTTCTGTCTCTGCCGTTTTCTTTCTCTCTCCCTCTTCATTGTTGAATAGGAGCAGCGACAGCCATGTGTGACGTGGACGGAGTGACAGAGGCGGTGGAATTTGTTGTTTGGCCAGTGCTCTGGTGTGTGTGTGTTGCATGGTGATAAGACAGAGACACCGTGGCTCCTGTGAGGGAGGGCCACATCAGCGTAACACACACTCAGACATGCTTTCATAAGACTTTTGGATGCATTTTGAAATACTCGCTCAGATATGACACTTAACTTGCCATGAAAGAGACTGCTTTCTCAATGAGGTTTTTTCGATGCTTCCTTAATGCATTTAAAAGCCACATTTATTTTGACATTCTCAGTTTGTGCTTCTAGGGTCATTTTGATTTAAGTCAACCTAAAATTGGTTTAATTTCATAATAAATGTTTGCGGTCGGTTAGATTTTGTTTTTTAATAAAGGTCTTTTCTGCTCACCAAGGCTGCATTTATTTGATCTAAAATATTTTTGCAAAATCTTAAATATTTTTACATTTTAAAATATCTTTTCTCTATATGAATATATTTTAAAATGTAATTTATTTCTGCTGAATTTTCAGCATCATTACCCAGTCTTCAGTGTCACATGATCCTTTAGAAATCATTCTGAAGAAACATTTCTGATTATTATCAATGTTGAAAAAAATTGTGCTGCTTCGTATTTTCTGGAATTTGTGATGCATTTTATTTTTCAGGATATTTGGTAAATGGAAAGTTCAAAAGAACAGCATTTATTTTAAATAAAAATATTTTATAACATTATAAATTTATTTTCTGCCACTTTTGATCAATTTAATGCTTCCTTGATGAATATAAGTATTCATTTCTTAGTTTAAACAACAACAAAAAATCTTATTGACCCCAAACTTTTGAACAGTAGTGTAAATAATTCTGGTCTTTTATTTAGTTAGTTTTATTTTTATTTGCAAATTTTATCATTTCATGTTTTTTTAAAGAAAAAACTTTCATCCAAATCTAACAACTTGCCTCTGGAGCAAAATTTTGACTCCATTATGGATGTGTAATGTCCACTTTTGCAGAAATTCTCATCAGTACATGTCTCGAATCAGACACGAGTGAGTAACCCTCTCTCATTCTCACAGCTCAAACAGAATGATTCTGTGTGTTTAATATATGTGTGTTTGCATTCTTACGTAAAATCATCAGTGTCCGTTTTCATTGTGTGTGTGTGTGTGTGTGTGTTAGTGAAGCGTCTCTGCTCTGAGGCTCCGACTGCCGCAAACCAGGGCCAAGCCGACTGGCGACCTTGGAGCGCAGCCAACCATGAGCCAATTCTGCCCGGGCACTGTCTGGCCCTTCTCTTCCCAGGAAACACTGGGGCCCCGCAGGGGGGGCATGTCTGTGTGTGTGTGTGTGTGTGTGTGTGTGTGTTTGAGAACCGAGAAGAGAACAGTTTGACGCAAGACTTCAGTTCAGAGAACATCTGAGAGTTTAAATAGCTCTGGGTTTACATCTGCCCTCAGTGGTGCTCATGTGTACTCTGACATCAATCCTAGCACCGCTTTATTTCCTCTTTAATGTTTTGAGTCACTTCATGATAACGGAGGTTTTATTTTTCTGAAGGTTATCAAACACGTTTAAATTCTGTAGTGTGCCGTAATAGAGAGAGAAATGAGTGGAAATAAGCAGAAAACAATGTAAATGGGACTTTATTTTGATAGGATTGTGATTTTGAAGATGTTTTGTTGCTACAAGTTGCAATTAAATTTATTTTAATTTTAAATATTTTAAAAATTAAATTTTAAAATTTAAAATTTTAAAATTATTTATTTTAATTTTAATATATAATATTTATATATAATGTTCAATTGTGTATATATAACTTATAAAATTAGTGTGTGTGTGTGTGTGTATATATATATATATATATATATATATATATATATTACACACACACAATAATAAAATAAATTAAATATTCAATAAAATATTCAATCACATTTTACATGTTTTAGAATTTATTTATACATTTGTGATTTATTTAATTTTTTTCCCCCACAGTACAATTTATGGAGTTTGCTGTAGTAAATTTATCTTAGTATAAAAATGCTACCACAATGTATTAATACTTTTAATAATTACTTTCGCATTAAAATAATAACACTGCCACTATATATTCATTCATTCTTTCTTTCTTTCTTTCTTTCTTTCGATTTTATGGACAAATATGACCAAGACAAGCTCTTGACGTGTTCTTGACACATTGACCCGTAGAGTTTTGAAGACAATAAAGAATGAACTAAACGTCCCTTGTGTTCTGCCATCAGCCATCCTGAAAGCCATTGACCTTTTGACCTCGAGTCCCTCATCACGCGAGTCGCTTCATGTGCTCCCACGTGTGACAGGCCGGGTCCGTGCGCACGCATGGCGTCTGAAAGGAACAGACAGACTTTGAGAGGCCGTGAATAGAGCTGCAGTGTAGCCGAGCCAGCAGACCCGGAGTCAGCGAGTCCAGCCAACTTCTGAGCCCTTTCTGTGGAGTCAGATATGAAAGCGCTTCAATGCGGCCTCTGTCTCGCACAATGAGAGCGCTGGGGAATATGATAGGATGCCGATGCATTATTAACGCCGATGGGCAGCTTACCTGCTGTCGATTGGCCCGCGACTCACCTGAGCTCCGGCTCGGATCGGGTTGATCAGGGTTGGGTCGGATCGCTGTTGATAGACCCGTCACCTCGCAGCTGTTGGTTTTGGCCGCGGCGGCCCGTCGCCAGCCGCTTCCTGCATATTTTATGTAGGATATTGTAAGCGTTTGGTTGAGCTGGATTGGGTTTGGGCTGTTTGTGTTGGCTCTCTATTCCTGTAGCTACTGTTCAAAAACCTGCAACTGTCTGATTGAATACGAACACGTACACCACAACCAGGCTTCTTTCTTCACTTAGGAATATTAGAAGGTTTGCAGGGTGTTAAAGATCATTCGAAATGCACGTTATAGCTTATTCTGATTAGAAAACCACCATTAGACAATACACATGAATATGTTGTGTGGCATTTGCATGGCATTAATGCCAACGTGATGGGTTTGATTTCCATGTAATGCATGAATGCTGTGGATTTTGTGTGTTTTCAGTGGCTCATTCTGCCAGAGAGGAGCAGAGAGCATGAAGCTGTTGGAAAGCGACCTTTGTTTTTCTTTGTGACGTGGACGGGCAGTAGATCTGAAATCAGATTATGAAAATAAAGCAGATTGTGCAGGTGTGCTCATGGATTTCTCATTTATTCCCAGCTAAGACTCTGGTTTAAAGTGTCCTAATTTGCTTGTGAAATCTTTTGAATTGCATGCACGTTGTGGCTGTAGTGCAGGTCGTGAAGAATGATTGAAGAATAATTGTGCACTTGGCAGCACATGCAAATAGGAGACACACATGCTATTGTTTGTGGTAGTGCCAGATATCAGACAGCTCTTGGCTGGCACTAAATATCCACAATTTATATGTAATTATATTTCAAATATTTATTTGACTCTATCTATCTATCTATTAAAGTAAAGGATTATAATATATAATTATACGTACTAAAAGAATATATTTATATATTTAGAATATTATATTTATAGTAATTATATTTATAAATATATTAGATTAAATATCTATTTAAATCTGTTTATTACTGAAATTTTATTTTATAAATGGCAATTATATTGTTGTATTTAGGGCTACAACTAACGATTATTTTAATAATCGATTAATCTGTCGATTATTTTTTCGATTAATCGATGAATCGGATTTAAAAAAAGAAGAAAAGCATTCATTTCCTACCCTTTATTCAAAAACAGAACTAAAATCTTTAGAAAGTGCACAAACATGTTGCTCCTTGAACATCCCTGAGCTGTTATAATAATAATAAAATAAAATAAAAATGGATTAACACAAAAAACATACACATGTATGCTTTACATCTGCCAAATATATAGACTTTTTTGGGGGGTTAAGTTAGGGTTACCCTAACCCTAACTTAACATTATATGAAAATCAAGCTCAAATGGAGTTAACAATGTTTTTGACCAGAGAATGACGGAGATGGAGTGTTTTGTCTGTCATTAGAACGGCTGTAACTGTTATCTGAAGCAGCAAGTGCATTATGCTTTCATCAACTTTTACAGGTTATATAACTTTGATTGTAGCTATATGGGCGCTTAGTTTTTTCTTGTTGTTTAATACACTTGGCCAAAATCTCAAATTAAGCGCTTATGCACATAATGCACAGGATATTTAAAACGTATATAGACAGCAAATAACTAATTCTTCTCCACTCTTCAAACACACAAAAACATTATCCTTTACTGACATAGTGTTTGAGTAAAGAAAACGCTGTACTATTCAAACACCAATTATTTATTCACCCTTGCATTGCGAAAAAGCAGAGATCTCATCTTCTCCAGGCTGTGCGCGGCGCGTCAATCTGAATCACACATTTACAAATAAATTCAAAATAATTCAATGAGAATTTGTAGTGAAATGTGCGTCATGAAACTAACACTAATAAAAAAGATAAATATATGTATTTTGTACATTTATTTGTAAATATCTATTTATATATATTAGTATATGATATCATCATGATTGAAATGCTTCAGAATGATTGCATTAGATATCATGCTTTATGATGCCACCTGAATTCACGTATCAAAGAGAAAATTTCTGTATTATTTTAGGATGTCACGTTGCAGATTTATACTGGAAATTGATTTTGATGCAGAAATCAGATGAATACAGTCCTTTTCCGTGGCATCAATTTGCACAGTGTCCGTTTCTGAATTGATTATCAGCTGTGATAAATCACTTTGCAATTTAATCCTATTCAAATTCATTTGCAATGCCAGTGCCTTGTATTTGAGTCTCAAAGTACATATTCATTCATGTAAATCCACGAGGAAATCACGTTTGCATGTGCTGTCAAGTTTGCATTTTGTTTTGTTTTTTCTCCACAAACGTAAACCTTTACAAAGCTTTCTCTGCCACAAATTCTCAAATTTCTGTGGCAACGAAGGACTTCCAGAGAGCTGCTCATGGCAGCAGCCGTTGAAAAGCCACGTTTCACCAGCCGCCTCTTTTTTTACACTGATGGGAAATGACAGCATTTGTTTGCAGAATCGCTCCAGGGGAACGGTAAAGTTCCAGTGAAAGGAGTTCCTTCATGTCTTCTGGACTTCTTTTCCTCCGTGGCCTCTGAAAAGAACGGAAGGAGGATTTCTGTGGTACTGCAAATAAAGCCAAGAGTGAACGGCGTTACCCGCAGCCACAGACAGACAGCTTCCTGTTTCAGAAAGTGCTCTTCCTAAAAGTCATCCTATACGTTTGAGAGCTTCCTGTGAGCAGGAATCAGTTGTTGTGTTTGTTTAGAGACGGGTCAGCAGTCATTGATACCGAGCAGCAGAAACAGTGGCCATAGTTAGCAAGTCAAAACTACACCAAGAGCTGAACAGAGCAGAAGGATTGTAGGTGTAACCTTCAAAATCTCAATAGTGAAATTATGGGGCGGGACTTGATTTTTATTCACCAGCATCTGATTCGATTGTGATTTGAAAGACATTTTCTTGAGTTACAATGATTTTGATTTTATTTTATACATTTTCCAGATTTAATTTTATATTATTGTCATTATTTTATTGATTACTTTCATTAAATTATTTATTTATTGCTTTCATGACAATTTAGCAAATTCCCCTTTTAAATTTATTTAGTAAATTAGTGAATTTTTATTTTATTTTTTTTTTACATTAGGTGTGTGTGCGTGATCTATTAGATTTTCATTAGGGCAATGCAATAATATTTTAGATTTTATGTGAATTTGAGGGAAATTTGCTGAAATTGTCATGTAAATTGAAAACTACCATGATCTGAGATGTGGAATGATGATATGTTTCAGTTAAAGCCTCAAGCTAGTTTAATAGCATAAAAATACTTTTTATAGCATCAATCTTGAAGTGATATTAGAGAAATCACTGTCGCAGGCTAACAGTGTTTCTAACTTACCTGTTAGTTAATATGGCATTTTTGTTGTTTATTTATTTATTTATTTAGATGTTAAAATGACATAAAAACCCAAACTGATTCAATTGAGTCAATTTTTTTTTCTTCTGTTTTTCAAATGCACTGTTGCTTTGCATTTGAATGTTTTAATGTTGTGATTCATCTCGTAGCTTGTTTGTTTGGCTCAAGGCTGAGAATTATGAAAAGGAAAATGAGTGAATGGTAAAATGCATCCAATAGCGAGGCCGGTGTAAACGTAGACGCTCAGTGTTGTGCTGTCAGCGAGAGGAACTCAAACCCTGCGTCTCCGTCTCCTCCTCACCTGATTAGCACACAGGAGACGACCGCTAGCGTCTCAGATACTAGCGCCACGTATCGCTTTACCAGAGGTTAAGAGGGTTGTATTTAAACATGAAAAGCAGCGTCTGAGGTGTTCCCGTGTGTCATATAATCAATCAAACTCAAGTGTATTTACCTCACAGGTGGATGGAATTACACCTGCGTCAAAACTGCAAGCGCTTCACCTGAAATCAGATAACACACATGCCGTATCTGTGTTCAGCGCTCATTATCAATGCTTATTTACGCTCCTCATTTGCACTCAGTGCCTCTTTTACATATAAAAGAAAAACGAAACTCGGACCTTTAGACTTCACTGATGTGACAATCAAAATATAACCACAGGAAATGAAAATAGACTTGATGGTGAACACTGCATTGGTGCGTGTTATTCTAAAGTATAAATATTTATCTTTAATCTATAATCTTTCATCAGAATGAGTCGTTTTACGTAAGAGAATGACGCTGGATGTTGACTTTTTTAACTCTTATCTCAGAGCTGATCTTTGTGTCTTTAGGGCCATATTTCATCAGTCTCATTTTATGATCTTCAGGGTGAAGTAATTCAGCGTTAAAGTTTATTGATGCTTCATTTTGATTTAAAAACGATGCATGAATGCAGTGAACATTTACATCAAAACTGATCACAACATAAATCGGATCCAAGATGGTGAGAAATTTATGTCAGACAAAAAAGAAAAAAATGCATTGTGTATTTTTAGTGTTATTCTTGTCACGGTTTATGTTAGTCAGTGTTGTTAGAGTTAACTATTAAAAAGCATTTTTGTTCATTTAAAGATGAAGTCAAATGAAATACAAATGAGATGAGAAAATTCAACCTAAAAAAGTACTAAAATATGTTAGATGAAAAATTAATCCTAAAAACTTAAGCTAAAATAAAATAAGCTTCGGTTGAAGTACTAAAATTTATAAAACTAAGTAAAATAAAAATAAAGCTAAATAGAAATATTAAAAACTAAATCTAAAATATAAAAATTTAATTCACATTTTTATTAAGATTAATAAAATTAAAGAAAATATAGAAATAAAAGCTAATTCAAAATAAGTAAGGGATAATCAACGGCTAGCTGTGCATTAAACGATTTGAATGCACGACGTGGAGGTGAAGAACCACCCGACGCGCAGCGGAGTGCATTCAAATCGTTTAATGCACAGCTAGCCGTTGATTATCCCGTTTATGCCATGGTCATTTCCCAGCATTCACATATTAAAGATGTTAATAATATTTGTGCTGCAATATTTGACCGGAACGATAAAAATGACGGTTATTTTCGTCTGTATTACTATTCAACTGTAACGGTATGTTACTATGGTTACCAATGTTTATAGGAAGCGCATTAATATAGAACGTGATTAAACTGACCTGGAACTACCTACAGACCATGGCATAAGAATAAATACTTTACTAGTATATTATGTCACTTTCTTACTGTGCTCTTCATTTGAATCAGTGTTAACTAAAAATTAAACTTCTGAAAAATCTTTTAAAAAATGTAATATTCTAAAGATGAAATATAAATATGATGGAAAAACTGAAACTTAAAAAAAATTAAAGTAAAAACAAAAAAAGCTTAAGGTAATGTACTAAAATAACTAAAACTGAAATATAAATAGTTGAATTCGAAATATTAAAAAAAACTACTAAAAATTTAAAACTGAAAAATATAAAAATAAAAATCAGTTTACCAAAACCAAAATTTTATTTCAAATAAACATAATATAATAAAGTATAAATATGAGATGGAAAAATATAAACTTAAATTTAAAGTTAATGTATTAAAATAAACTTAAACTGAAATGAATGTAAAGATAAATCAAAATATAAAAAACTGCTAAAAATGTAATTTAAAATGAAAAAGGAAAATATAAAAATAAAGCTTTATTCAATAATAAAAACAAAAATCATATACTAGTATATAAATAATACCAAAATAACACTGATGTGAATGCTTCGTTGGACTTTTTTTCTTTATTCCTGAGGGCCATTCATTGCATGAATCTGAACAAATATTATATCTTGTATGTTGGTTTTTCACTGACTAAACACAATAAAAAGGTCAACCTGCTGGCCAGTTTGTTGTTGTTTGTGTAGGGATGCATTTCTTGATTTGAACATTTCAGCAGGAGTTTATAGACGTGTGTTTCTCCTGCAGAAGTTTCCAGAGCTGAAGTTTAAGTATGTGGAGGAGGAGCAGCCGGAGGATTTCTTCATCCCGTACGTCTGGTCTCTGGTCTTTAACTCTGGAGTGGGTCTGTACTGGAACTCTCAGGGCATCGAGCTGTTCAGCATGGACTCGCCCTGACGGGCCGCCCGACTCTTCAGGTGTCTGTCTGTGTAAGTGCCTACACACAGCTCACGCATCGCGTATCCAACCTCGGAGCTTCCGTCCTCATCGCACCGTTCAAAGGGCTGCAGGTCGCTGGCTGCACTGAATTCTGGGATTGGTACAATTTGGGGTTTCAGTCACAGGTCTGATGTAGCTAAAACACTTCGGTTGATTTGTGATAATCATTCGTTTGTTTGCTTGTTTCTGTTTGTGGGTCACATGTGGGGAAAATTAGTCAAACCAAAAGATTTCCTAACTGACGGTGAACATAAATCATACTTTGACCCCATTAGAAATGATTCTTAAAGGAATAGTTCACCCAAAAATGAATGTTTGCTGAAAATGTGGTCAACCTCTGGTCATTCTAGATGTAGACGTGTTTGTTTCTTCAGAAATGTAGCATTGCATCACTCGCTTACCAATGGATGCTCTGCAGTGAATGGGTGCCGTCAGAATGAGAGTCCAAACAGCTGATAAAAACATCACAATAATCCACACCAGTCCAGTCCATCAGTTAACATCTTTTGAAGCCAAAAGCTGCGTTTTTCTAAGAAACAAATCCATCAAGACATTCTTAACTTCAAACCGTTGCTTCCGACTAAAATATGAGTCCTCTATCCATAATATTGCTTTCTCTAGTCAAAAAGACTGAATCAGGAGAGAAATATGCACTGATCAAGCACCGTTTACAAGCAAAAACAGCTCTAAACAAATCTGTGAGTGGATTTTGATGTGAAAGACAACAGGAGATGGACTTTTTCACTGGAGGAAACATTATTATGGATTATGGACTCATATTTTGGCCAAAAGCGATGATTTAAAGTTAAAAATGTCTTAAAGATGGTTTAGTTTCTTAAAAAAACACGCAGCTTTCGTCTTCTCAAGATGTTAACTGATGGACTGGAGTGGTGTGGATTATTGTGATTTTTTTTTTTTTTTTATCAGCTGTTTGGACTGTTTGGAGGAATGCTACATTTCTCCAAATCTGATGAAGAAACAAACTCTTCTACATCTTGGATGGCCTGAGGGTGAGCACATTTTTATTTTGTGTGTACCATTTCTTTAATGAGCTGATTATTATGCACAGCTTTATCACATATCACTCTATATATATAAGTTACAAATAAATGATATGTGACCATTTTTGGCTTGTTTTATAGGATGCTTTGCTGTTTTAAATTAATTTATTTATTGTCATTATATTTAGTTCATTGTACCCATATACTGCCCCCTATATAATCTACACCTGAGCGTCTGCACAAAGAAAAACCAAAACATTTTTTATATATATATCAGACAATTTCTTTCCTGGCGTTTGCCATTCATCTTTGCCACTTGGAAAAATATCTTGCATTTAAGCGGTTTTCTAAGCATAAGAAGAAGAATAATACATATTTAGATACTTGTGTAATTAAATAAGCAAATTTCCCATGTAAATTCAGTTTAGTGTATGATTTATGTAAATTAGATTCTGATAATTGCATGTACATTGTTGTATAGAGAAATATACACTGCGTTCGTTGCATTGCTGTTTATTCCCTCAGATTTCGTTTTTAGGTACAGAGATGGAACATCTTTCCTGTCCTGCGAATATAATTAACAAAGCGTAGGGTAAATATTCCCCCGTTACTGATTTGTTTAGGTCTTATTACATCCCTGTTACACTGCGGCACAAACTTACAGCATAAACAGACCATCTTTACGCTTTTCTTCTTTCTTAATGAGTTTAGTTTTCTTTGCAGGTCCCTATAGGAACTTTTTTTTTTTTTTTTTTTTTTTGTATTTAAATTGAATTTCATATTTAATGTTTAGAAAGTATAATTAGTTTCCCTGTATTTTGCATAGCATCTGTTTATTTTTTTCCCTCTTGTTTTGGATTCATTCTTGCAGATTTATGTAAAAAGTAATGAGAACAACTATTTAAAAATCGCAAGAAAATGACATTTGCAAGTTTAAGTTGTTGGAAATGAATTGGTGAGTGTTTTCACATGTTTCTTTGGTTTCACTGACAGAACTAATAAAACTGGTTTATGAGTTTTGTTTGCATTAGTTCTGACTGATTCTAGAGTGTGAAATATCACCAATAAAATAACAGCAAAACTCCTGCTATAATTTTGGCCTTTCTTGTGGTTCTTTAAAGTGCATATCAAATCTTGTAATTGCTTGAAGGCCTGTAACTGTTCATTGAAGAATATTTTCTTTGGAGAAAATGAATGTGCTGAACCAGTTCTGCTGAAAAAAGAGGACAGTGACTGAGCGCTTTCCATTACAGAATAAATGAATCATGGGAGTCAAATACGCCTGTGAAATGAAGCGTTTCTACAACGGCGTCAGTAACTGAAACCTTTTGTGATGCTTCTTCCGCACGCATCAGTACAAACTCGACGCAACATCGGCAAAAGTCATCACAAGTTAAAAAGTGTGTGTTTGTGTTTGGATTTGTTGGTCTGATTTGAAGTGACACTCAACAAATGAGAGCTGTTGCTGTTAAAATGAGTTGTTTAGGAGATAAAAGCTGACGGCGTTTGTGCGTTCTTCTGCAGGAATGCACAGGAAGCCGGCGTTTACTGTAATTACAGCTCACAGACAGAAAGTTTCCATCAGAGACGCTCCATTCAAACAGCCACAGCTTCACGTTTCACCACGTTATACCTGTATTATGTTCAAGATCTGAACTCCACTAACGGCAACCGCGTAAACACCTAGTTCTGTTTATTGCAATTATTAGTTTTTGTCATGTTATTTATTTTATTTCTCATTTTCTATTCATTACTGTTATGTTTTCACCACTGTTATTTTAGTATTAGAATTTTAATTTTTAGTTGCTTTTTATTTTTGTCATTTTTATTTGTTACTGATTTTTTTTAAATGTCTTTTTCCATTTTTATTTTAGTTTGTCTTAGTTTAGTGTTTTTTGTTTGTTTTTGTTTTAGTTTATCAAATAAGTATATTTTATTTTATTGCAATGAATGTTTATTTTATTTCAAGTAATGAAAGTGTTTTTAGATATGTATTTTTTTTTTTCTGCTTTCATTTTAATTTTGGTTAAAGTGATTCTTTTGTTGTTTTGTCATTTTTATGAGTTATTAATTTTAAAAAAAGAAAAGGAAAAATAAAAGAAATTGAAATGAAATAATTTTTATTCATTTTTATTTTAATTATTTTATATTTATTTTCTAGTGGCAACTAGTTTAAATAAAATAAGTCAATTTTTTTCCAGTTAGTGTTTATTTTATTTCAAGCAACAGAAGTGTTTTTTTATGGTTTTGGTTTTAGTCAGCTTTAACAAACCCCGGTTATCATATAATGCAGAAGGTTCAGCCTTGAGCTGAAGCCTGTATTTGGAGGTGTGTGTGTGTGTGTGTGTTTGTCTTTCAGCGCGAGCAGCAGATGGTGAAGGTTTTGCCGCAGTGTCTTTCTTCTTACCTGTGAGGTCACCTTCTCTATTCCCGGCTCTGTCGTTCAGGTGAATGAATGCACTGTGGGACTGTGGGTATTGTATTTCCAGCAGACAGCGGCCCGAATGTGTGGTGTTCAAAGATTCTTCATTATGTCTCTTTGGTATTCCATGTAAACAATATTATCATTGAGAATGAGTAAATTACTGCTTTGAAAGTGGCCTTAACTCAAGGTTAAGCGAGTGCTGAAAAACTTTCAAGGTCCATTATATATTGATTAAATAATATGCATGATGATGAGTTCTGTTGTTCTCTTGTTTTAAATTGATTTGTTTGTTGGTTACAAGCGGAGATCAGAGCTGAATTGAATGAACATGTTTTATTTTCACAGGTTCTGTAATGTACATATTTTTGTCCACTGTTATTTTAGTGTTATTTATTTACTGTGATAGTTTTCATTAATATTTTGAAATAGGTTTTTTATATTTTTGGTTTTGTTTTCATTTTAATTTTAGTTTATTTTTATTCTTTTTTAATGTGATGTTTTGTCTTTTTTGTCCTTTTAAAAATATTTTTAAATGTTGATTTTTAGAATTCATTTCAGTTACTAATTTTAGTAATTGAACTGATTTCAGTTAGATTCCAAGGCAACATTTTTTCCATTATTATTTAGTTTCAGTCTAAAATGTATATTTTACATTTTTTTTATATTAATTTCAATTAACAAAAATGTTTTAAAATAGTTTGGTATTGATAACAAGACCAGTCTGCTGCCTCATAAATAAATTAAATATAAGTTTTTGATATCATTCATTTTATATTTTATTTTTTAATGTGTTTTGTAATGCATTACTCACATCGGTGTATAAATGTCACTCAGTCTGGGTATTTCCCAGCAGACAGCAGGTCACATGTCTGGGTCATTCTCCGGATCCCACCCACTCCTCCTGGACTGGGGCATCACCATGACGACTGCCATGCTGTTGGCATTTTGGCATTAGAAATGCTGTTAAAGGTAGATTGACTGATATCTAAAGAGCAGAATATCACACAGACTTAAGGATTTTAATTATGGACAGCAAGAAACCACAGAGCAACACTACAAAAATCACTCAGAACTATCACTGAAAAATTAAACCACTCTGAACTATTGCTAAAAAAAAAAAAAAGTTCCTAATTATCGCAAAAAAAAAAAAAGCTCAGTATTATCGCTCAGAATTATCACTAAAAATTCAAAATCGCTCAGAATTAACACCAAAAAAAAAAAATTGCTCAAATCTATTGCTAAAAAAACATTAAAATCTCTAAGAACTATCACTAAAAAATAAAACTGCTCTTACCTATCACTAAAAAAATCGCTCAGAATTATTGCTAAAAAATCACTCAGAATTATCGCTAAAACATAATCACTCAGAACTATTAATATAAAATAAAATAAAATAAAATAAAATAAAATAAACAACTTGATTTAAAAAAAAAAAAAAAAACATTTGAACATGTTAGCAACCGCATAACTTTCTAAAAACTGCCTGGAACACTTTAGCAACCACACAACATTACTGCTCAGAACACCTTCGTAACCGCATAGCAATAGCTGTTGACCAAATATAACAGCTGTTCCAGATGCAGTGTGATCTCTGGTTTATCTTTTGTTTTTTCTTCAGTAGCGGATCTCTGAGCTCTCTGAGTTGGAAGCATTCAAGTGAGTGGACTGTCCAAAGTTTTCAGAGCAACTGAAAGTCATATCAGACTGGTGAAGTGAGGTCTAGAGTTCATCTGATGGTCATAAAGCAGTTCCAGCTTTTACAGTGGCATCCATTGAGAGATGCAGGCAGAGCGGGGCATATGGTGTCCCATCTGGGGCTCCTGTCCCGTTTGATTCTTTCAGGGAGCCGCTTTGTGCCGAACACTAGACGAGACGCCACCGGCCGCACGCACTTCCCTGCTGTTGTGTTTCCTTCTGCATGTCTGTCCATCAAATCTCTCAGTGACGTGATTCTTCTGCTTTCGTTCCATCAGTTTGGCTTTCAGGTTGAATAAACGTCCTCTTCTAGCTCTCTAAATCTCTCTTCTGTCGGTATAGGGGCCGCGTCGGCCCTTATAGCGGCTCCATTAGCCGTAGTTTCATGTAGCTTGTGTTCTTCTGTACAGCAGGGTGATTATATGAGGTAATTACATAAATTCTGAGAGACTGAACGCATGAAAGTGCTGCAGTGATTGTGAGGAGAGGCCCATCTTTAACATGCTGCCATTTACAGCTACAGGCTTTTACACTGATAGCGCTGAACAACGACGTCTGTTAGGAGGCTGTTTGAGTAGTCGCTCTAAGCCAGAGCTGCCAGTGCTATTTAACATTTTATAAAATTGATTTATACTCTTTTGAATGAAGATTTAATTTAGATTTCAAACTTAGCCAATTTAATTTAGTTTAGTAATTTTGTGATTGTCATTATTACTTTTCATACCTATTTACATACATATTCTGATAGATAGATAGATAGATAGATAGATAGATAGATAGATAGATAGATCAAAAACAATCGTTATAGAAATCGAACCGAATAAAAATCACCCTGAACTATCACTAAAAATAAAATCGCACAAGAACTATTGCTAAAAAAATAAAAATCGCTCAGAACTATTGCTAAAGACATAAAAATTGCTCAGAACTATCATTAAAAAAATTGCTCAGAACGATCGCTTCAAAAATATACAAATCACTCAGAACTGTTGCAAAAAAAAAAAAATCGCTCAGAACAATCAAAAAATATATATAAATAAAAAATCAGAACTATTGTTAAAAATGCTCATAAATATCACTGAAAAATAAAAATTAAAACTTACTAAAAAATGAAAGTAGCTCAGAATTATCACAAAAAAATAAAAATCACTATTGCTAAAAAAATAAAGACAGACATAGATAGACAGACAGACAGACAGACAGACAGACAGACAGACAGACAGACAGATAGACAGACAGACAGATAGATAGACAGTTTGTTTATACTCTGCAATCTCTATTCTGCTTTCGTTCCGCTCTCACAGCATGACCTTTGACCTCGTCAATAGGGTCAGCTTCCTGTGGTCTGTTGTTTGGGTTTCTAGCAGTCAATTGATCTGCTTCAGTGTGACACAGGAATTCTCTGAAATTCACATCAGCCAGACAAATCCAGTTAAATACACTTGACACAATGTGAACACATTCTGGCTCTACTGAAAAATGCTGTATATGTAGAACATTTATAGGTGTTTTTACTTCTCAGAAAGACTGATTAGTATATGAGGCCATGAACCACATGAAGCTGCTTCTGGTTTCTCCAGTGGAGTGACGTCTGTGAGATCTGGTCATTTATTAGTGACGCAGGCAGAGTTTGAGCTGAGCTGTTCTCCATCATATCATCATCTACATCTGAGCTTCATGCAGTTTCTTGCTGATCTATCAGGTGAGTCCATGTTTGATAAATAAACAGCTGTTTTGTGCCTGAAGTCATGAATGTCATTCACTCACAGGTCAGTCAGTGTTGCCAAAACTAAAAAATACCTGACACAGGGCTTTTGTTCAACTACATTAAATAAATGTATAAAATAAATAAAAGCATACATGCATAGATAAAATAATCCATGATAAATTAAGGAAATAAATAATTTAAATATTTATTTAAATAACAGTAAATCAAGGACTGAAAGTATTCGGTAATAATTTAGAACTTTTTTTATTATTAATTTAGGATAATAAATTACTAAAATAATATAAGTTAAAATAATGAGAAAATTATTAATAAATCAAAATATAAATAAAAAACTAATTAGAAAGCATATAAAATATTTGAATAATAAAAACAAAATTAATTAAAATGTTATTTATTAAAGATGGATGGATAGACAGTCGTGAATGTGAGACAGCAGCAGATCTTCATGAGCTTCTTGGGCAAGTCACGAACAATCATCATCATCTTCTGTGGTGCCCTTGTAGTGATGCTCTCTCTCTCTGTGTGTGTGTGTGTGTGTGTGTGTGTGTGTGTCTGTCTTTCTTTCTGTCTATTATGGAATGATGTGATCGTGAAGTCGGAAGCTGTTTTTCACTTATTTCATTAATTCATTCATTATTCGGAACGGTGGCAGGTTCGCGTTCCCGTCGTGACGTCATCGTGAAAGGAGGCACGCAGCGACAGTCATTGTGAGCGCGCACGCAGCCCGTCTGTCATGCGGCGCGCGCCGTTGATCTGAGGTCGCGACCCCTTCATTCCCTAAAAACCCCGCGAAACGGTTCAGAGTTTGAGAGGAACAGCAGACAGGCGAGCTGTTTGTGAGACTGAGGCGTCACTCTGTGAGAGAACTGTGACTCATCTGATGCACCAAAACCCTGCACATCCTCAGAAAAATGATTTTCATTACCGTTACTGACTCTTTCAGCCACGCGTGCGTGCGTGCGTGTGCGTGTGCGTGCGTGTACTTTGACAATGTAAAATATTTCTCACCAATAGGCGGCAGCAGTTCCTGTGTTCTTATATACAGACAGGAACATGTTCACCCATTTACAAACACTGCCAATATAATAATAATTATTATTGTTACTATTTAAACAGTTAAACTATTTTCTAAATATCACATACATTATAAAAACAATCTACATATTGTGTATAACAAGAGATATTAATGTTAATAAAGTATTTATATTAAAATAAATAATTTTAATATATTTAGATAATATATTATATAATTAATATTAAATAATACAATGTTTTATTAGAATATATAATAATAATTGTTGATAAATGATTAATTATAATAAAATATACAGTAGTAATAGTAAATAATGAGTTCACCATTTAAAATTATTATTGAAATAATTTTACAAATAATGTAATAAAATAAAAACAATTTACAAAAATAATTCATAAATTATTTATTTACTATTTTGTTCCAAACATATATCACGTATATTAAAAATGTTAAGTCAGTATATTTGTATTCAAATTTCACAATTTATTTACAAGAAATGTGTTTCCATCTAAACATGTCATGATTGCATCATAAACATTTGTTGAGTTTGCGTGTGTGGTTCATTCTTTATGTGAACTTACCTGCGCGCCTGTGTGTGTGTGTGTGTGTGTGTGTGTGTGTGTGTGTGTGTGTGTGTGTTTCCTTAAATGAGACTTCATAGCACAAGCAGCACAAACACACTCTAATTCCATCTGTTACACTGTAACTTTATAAACTCCGCGTCCGATGTGTCAGTCTGATGGTACATGTTACTTTGTTTTATGTTTGCGCAACACAATCACTTTTTCCTGCCTGTTCTATTTTTTTTTTTTTTTAAAGCGACAGGGTGTCTAGACAATCACATGACCTCCGACGCGCCAATGAGAGATGCGGAGACAGAGACACACACACACATACACCGAGAGAGAGAGAGACAGGCGTCTGATCTTCATCTCGTTCTCAGTCCTTCAGTTCTTCATCGACTCGGAAACTTCCCGCGTTTGCGCTCTGGAGACGGATATTTGTGGATATTTTGAGCGTTGTATTATCGTACCGTGCGAATTGTCGTGAGAGGTTTTCTTCAGCGGGGTCTGTTGTGGATTTAACGGCTTTTGTCAGTCCGATCCGAGCTGCAGATTTGATGTCAAACGGAGAAAACGACAGATTAATCATCCCCAACCCGAGCGATAGCTGTGGATTACGAGCGGACTCGTCTCTCGCGGATCGGTTCCGATGATTGCGCACTGACATCAGATCCGAGATCGTGTCCAGCAAACCCAGACAGTCGTTTCAGCTTTTCCCTTTTGGATTCCGTGAGGTGAAATATTAAAGTCTGGCGTATGAAACGGATCGCGTCCGCTTCTCCTGCTCGCCGTTTCTCCGCCGTCTGCTCTGCGCCTGTGGATTCGGACCTCCGGATCTTCATGACTTGCGGACAAAATGGCCGTTTTGTAGCCGGGGAACCCTCTTGTCGTCCCGCATGTTCAGGACCAAACGATCGGGGCTCGTCAGGCGACTCTGGAGGAGCCGTGCGCCCGCGGAGGGCGACGGAGACGCGGACACCGGCGGCGCCGCGGGCTGCTGCCTCGGGAAACCGGGCGCCAGTAAGCCTAACCCCGGCACCGAGGCCGAACTGAAGGCGCTTACATACTCGGTCCTGAAGAAGATCAAGGAGAAGCAGCTGGAGGTGCTCCTGCAGGCGGTGGAGTCCCGCGGCGGAGCGCGGAGCCCTTGCCTCCTCCTGCCGGGGAAAGCGGACGCCAGGCTGGGTCAGCAGTCGTTCCCGCTGCCGCTGCTGCTCTACAAGGTGTTCCGGTGGCCGGACCTCCGGCATTCCTCGGAATTAAAGAGACTCTCTTGCTGTGAATCTTACGGGAAAATCAACCCGGATCTCGTGTGCTGCAACCCGCATCATATGAGCAGACTGTGCGAGCTCGGTACGACCGTCTCTCCTCTCACAGATCTACAGCTGTATTCAGAAATAGTGTGCTAAATCTGCAGGCTTTCTCACGTACGCGTTATTATAGTTGGTGAAATACACATAGAGGCTTATTCTGGCTCTTCTGTACTGAAGATCAAGTATAGAGTTCTCATATAGGACTATAATAACGTTCACATAACAGTGGCGTTTAATTACAGCTTAGAATGGAATAGAGGAGAAAAGAATGTAGGGGATTTGAACTAAAATTATTCTGGCTGTTATAAATGTTTCATATAGTGCTTATGCAGTACTGTAATAACACATAGCATGTTTGTGTGTGTGTGTGTGTGTGTGTGTTTAGTAATATAATATAAAATAGAGAATAAATAATATATATTAAGTAACATTAAATATGTCATCAAGAGTTTGATTGTTAAGAATTCACATTTTATTCTGTTATATATGAAGAGTTAATTTGCAAAAACAGATAACTTAGTTTTAAAAAATGTTTTTTAATTGATATCAATCAAACTGCAGTTGGGTTGTTTTGATTAAATAATAATAACTTAAAAATACAGCCAACTAACACAACAAAAAACATGATTTATGAAAATTATCTGTTTTTGCAAATAAACTCTTCATATATAACCTCTCTGTATTATATAAAGATAAACACAAGAACTCTTTTTGACAAATAATGCACATTCTTACATTCATCATATGTGGTCTGTTTGGTAGTTAGCTGAACCAACTTGTTTCATCAAATAAGTGTCTTGGTATGAGCTACTGATTATAATTATTATTCTTAAAGAGTGATGAATGTTGTGTTTCCATGTGGATAAATGCAACAGAGTTTTCAGCTGGACTGGACCTCCAGTCTGTGGTTGTTCATGTGAAACCCGCCGGAGGCCCCAGTGTTCAGTGAAGTTAGTTTGCAGTGATCAGTGTGTGTGTGTGTGTGTGTGTGAGTCTGGCGCCAGGCGGCCGTGTGTTTATCAGAGCTGTCCTGCCTGTAACCCTCAGCACTACACAAACACTTTTCCCAGAGAATGCCAGGCCTTATCATCAGCCCACATCTCCACTCACGGCCTCTCTCTCCCTCTCTTTCTTCTCTTCCAGAATCCCCCCCACCCCCGTACTCAAGATATCCCACCGATTTTCTTAAACCACCTGGTAAGTTGAAGTTTCTTCTTGAATTTAAGCAGTTGTGGAGTCTTTCAAAAGTAGTTTGCAATGAAGTTTTTTTTGTTGTTGTTGTTGTTGCACATTTACTATTGTAATACCGTGGTATTCTCAGTATTTAAATACCATCCCAATGATCTTTCTTAAACCACCTTAAAAGTTGAACATTTAAGCAGATTTGGAATCTTAAAAAAAAAATTAGTTTGAATTGAAAATTGCTTGCAATTAAGTTTTTTTGCACATTTACTATGGTAATACCATCCCTAAGATTAATTTTACATGTAAACAGATCTTTAAAAAGTTTAATTTTACTTCAAAATAGCTTGCAATTAACATTTTTGGACATTTACTATGGTAATACCATGGTATTCTGATCATCCCACCAATTTTCTTAAACTACTTGGTATGTTTATGTTTCATCTTAAATTTAAGCAGATGTGGAGACTTTAAAAAGTTTTGTTTCTGAGTTAAAAATTGCATGCAATGAAGGTTTTGGACATGTACAATGGTAATACCATGGTGTTTTTACCACATAAATGCTGCATGGTGCATGAATATGGTAATCATTTAGTACACTGCTATATGTAATGATACTGTTTCGTAAATCTTAGTAAGTTTGCTATGCTGTTTAAACATTGTACCATGGTAATAATGTGGTATATGAAGACAGTAATCATTTTGCGGCATGATTTCATACATACTTTAGTGTTTCTACCATAGTACGTGATGATTACCATGCTTAAGTATTACTTCTCTAAGATGCTAAGTACTAGTAATTGGAGTAAAGGCATGAATAGCTCAGTTTATGAATATGGTAATGATTCGTTGTGTAATAGACGTTATGATGTTGTTTGGTCCAAATGATGCAAGCGGTTTGAATGTTTGCGAGGGGAGAAGACGAGGAGTTCGGAAACGTGGATCACATAAAGGAAAAGCTGAGAGAGCTGATTTATCTGCCGAGTTAATCTGAGGTTTTGGGAGTGTCGCTTTGCGTCTTTCCTCTGAGCGTTTGCGTTCTCTCTACCCATAATGTCGTATGGCTCTTGAGCATGTCCTGTATATTGGCTTCAGATAAGCGTGTTGTGTTTGGCAGCGTCCCGGATGAGGTTTCCTGCCGATCGCCCCGTAAAGATCCTTCTCAATCCTAGCCAAAACTGCTCAGTTAAACAGTATCACTTACGCATTGAGAAATCCAGCCCTGCTTCGACGAGTGCTTGTTTCCAAATCCTTTCTTTGAGCCCAAATTTGTGCGTCTCGATAATGTTTATAGTTACGTGTGTGTGTGTGGGAACGACTTTATGCTGACTGACATTGGCTCTCAATCTTTGAGTCATTCTTCTTTTATGAATCAGTTTGGGGTTTCGGAGCGACTGAGAGAGAAAGCAAGAATGTGAACGAGAAAAGGCGCCGCGGTGGAGGACAGGAAAGCCAGTTTGGGGAGGACATTTCCTGTGAGGACACACACACACTTCCATTAGCTGCGTTCGGCTCTTGGACGCGAGACAGAGAACAATAGAAGACAGGCAATTTTCTCCAACTGAAAGAGAGAGTGACGCTGAACGCTAGGAGGAAGTCATTCGTTGCTTGTTTGAGTGTGTGTGTGTGGGACTGTGTCTCATTGATAACGTCAGGGCGAGGGAGACAGTTTGACAGTGGTTTAGGGCGACTGTCACATTCACACGTTGTTGATGTCTAGGTGCGACGAAATGGCTGTTGATGCAATTGCATTTGCATATCAATCACTTAAAGCTCTCAGACGCAAACATTCACACTTATAATGACAAAGAAAGCAAAGTTTCGCCAAGAACTAGTGAAATGTCATTAGCTTTGCTAAATTCTAGAAAGGTTCGGTTGACTTGCAAATGCTTTTGTGCGCTGCGGAGATTGTGGTTGTCATTTTAGCCACGTCAAGGGATCCGTTTACACACTAGACTCGTCTGATTTGAGTCTTGAAGACGTTTGGATCTCTGAAGGTTTCAGTGTAGTTATTGGGTGAAGCTTGTGCTTGTGATGGATTGAATGGTCCAAGACGGACAGTTTGAAAGCTGCTTTTGCTCCCTGGAAAATGAATCACAGCTTGTTTGAAGTTGCTGCTTGATCCCACATCTTTTCCTCGCTCACTTTCTCTCTCTTTGTGGTCAGGTTCAGGTTTGACCGTGTGTCTCATTAGACTGACCACAGCTCAGGGAATGTGTCCAACTCCCAAGCTTGCTTCCGAAAGTGACACCATTTCACAATTTATGCTTAGAAATTGGCTAATTTTTGGAAATACCTTCTAATGCTAAACTTAAAAACTCATCATCCTTTCACGTGGGAGGATGTCAGTATGGTACATGTCCAAAAACTCATGGTAAATCAATGATATGTCTTAGATGTCAATGGAAATCTCCCTCGGGAAGCGATTCCCAACATTTTGTGATATTGGTAAATGGTAACATAACATGAAAGTAAACAAATCAAATATTTAAGCTTTTTAGTAAGTGTTTAATTTTGATTTTCAATAAATGTATTACATTAATTACTAGCTTTTCATTAACTCATGAACCCCTTGCAGTTTGTGAACCCCAGTTTGGGAAAACAGATTAGACATTAAATATTGCTATGCTTTATGCATGTATTTGTGAACTTTTATTTTATAATTATTCGTATTTATGTTGGGATTTACAACGTTAGAATCTTGTCGCTAGTTTATGTAAAGGCATTAAAATGATTCATGTTTAATCCTACTTTTAGTCAGTAAATGTTTCACAAAAACATTTAAACAAATCTAATTTGATGTTAAATATGGTAATACAGGCTAATGCTAACTTGTGGTGTGCTTTGCAAAATCCCATGTTAGGGTTAGACACTTGGGATTTTGAAAAGCACCTCACAAATTAGCATTAGCCTGTTATTTTAGCCATTTAAACATAAAGTTTTTCACTTCTTAACTTTGTTAGCATAAACCAAGTATTAGCTAAACTGCTCCAAATCAGATTTATGATTATATTTACCATAAATCACTATGTAACTGTTTATTTCTTGATCTGTTTCTTGACTATTTACTAGGAAAATATTCATGTTTAACCACAAATTCAAAACCTTGCAAAAGCTAATTCGATGAGAAGTCTTGTTAAAGATAGACAGGCTAATGCTAACTTTTGAGGTATTTTCAAAATCCCAAGCTTGGGATTTGGAAAAGTACTTCATTTTAGCATTAGCCTGTTCCTTTAGAAACCTCAAGTTTTTGGCTTCTTATCTTTGTTAGCATAAACCATGTGTTAGCTAAACTGAATCAGATTTATGATTATATTTACCATAAATCAACACTTAAGTGATCTGCGTTTGGAGTGGTTTTTTATTGTGCCTGACACGCTAGTTTATGTAAAGACATTGAACTGAATGGATTATTTATTTACTAGCAAATGATCCTTGTTTAACTCCAAATTCAGTGCCTTTAGCAAAACCTTGCGCAAACATTTAAAGCTAATTTGATGAGAAGTCAAACGTGTGAGTGCTAGCTTGTGAGAATGCTAACTCACAAGTTAGCATTAGCCTGTTCTTTTATCTTTGTTAGCATAAACTGTGTGCTAGCTAAACTGCTCTGAATCAGATCTATGATTATCTTTATCGTAAATCACCGCGGTACGTGATCTGCGTTGGGAGACGTTCAGATTTCATTGTGACTGACGCACTTTCTCCTGCAGTTGTTTGATCACAGTAACTCAAGGATACTGACATTAGATCCGAACATATGGAGACAATATTCCAGCCCCGCTTATTAAAGGGTTAACATGAAAGCTGGAGCGACAGCGTGTTTTTCCTGTCTACTCGCACGCCAATTAGAAAAGTTACTGTACACAGTTTTCAAGGCTGCTGCTATTTCCTGACTAGCTTGTTGTTTTGGACTGGATGGAGTATATCCTGCTAAACAGTGTATTGCTATTAGAGCACAGCCGCTCTCGCTCGCTAACCACCGCTAGCTTTCTTGGTACAGACTTCAACCTCACAAACACTTTATTTATTTTGCATGATAGAAAAGTGGAAGGAGCTAGATTCAAACGATTCAGAATGAGGCCGATCTGTATTTTTTGTCCTAAGAACTGGACGGGTGATTGACAGCTGTCACTCTGTTTCTCCGCAGATTCTCCAGGTTCTGTGCCTGCTTCCACTGAAACTGGAGGAACGGCGTATTCGGCCCCTATGGGGTTCTCAGGTAAGAGCTCAAGACCGTCTTTGAACCCATCTGTGCTGATTTGTTGAATCCTAATCAGAGCTGAGGAGCTGGAAGAGAGAGAGCTGAAAGATTTGTTTTG
The DNA here is from genome assembly GCF_012432095.1 of Onychostoma macrolepis. Lineage (NCBI taxonomy): Eukaryota > Metazoa > Chordata > Actinopteri > Cypriniformes > Cyprinidae > Onychostoma > Onychostoma macrolepis. The sequence goes on from NC_081175.1 coordinate 27,373,930, forward strand.
ACAGAGTTTCTTATATCGTCTTCTAAAACTAGCAAACACCACAAAAAACGAGTGCTAAAGTCAACATGAAATCAAAACGGACCATATTTACTTTAATGCACATTCCTGATCTTATCATGCACATTATTCCAAAGAACAGGCATTTGTCTTTGTAATCTGTCATCAAAATGTTGAAACTCCCTGTGCATCTAAACATACTTTCCTGATCCACTGATGTCTGCGAGGCCATGCAGTCTATTGGATGATGTGAACTAATAGACAACTAGCTATGTAGGCATTGTTTTACCAATTTAAATCAATCAAATCTGTTTGGTCAGAAACACATAGTACAGAAAAGTTGTATTATTTATATTCTATTATAAATAAATAAATGAATACTTGTTCTATATAGTTCTATTTAATATTATTTTGAATTAGCATTTATTTTTATAATTTCATTTTTAATTTTAGTTTAAGATTTAGTCATGTGCCTTTTGTTTTTTATAATTTTTTTGTAATATTTTATTTAATTTATTTCAGTTAATTGCCAAGGCAACATTTTGCATTGTAATTTTGTAATTTTTTTTAATGTATTTTTTTAATATATTTTGCTTTTGTCATTTTTTAGTGTTTTTTGTATATTTATATTTAATATTTTATTTTTTCATTTTTAATTTTAATATTCAACTTATTTTATTTCAATCAATAGCCAAGCCAACCTTTCTCATTTAAATTTTTGCTTTTGTCATTTTATTAATGCATGTTTTTATATTTTGCCTGTCATTTTAATAGTATATATATATATATATATATATATATATATATATATATATATATATATATATATATATATAAATATATATATATATATATATATATATATATACATATACATATACATATATATATATATATATATATATAAGTTTGTCATTTTAGTACTTAAACCAAGTCAGCCAAGGCAACACTTAAAGTTTTTACAAATATTTATATTTAATTTCAGCTTTATTTCAATTAACGAAAAATATTTTAATAGTTTAATTTAGTTAACAATACCATCACTGGTTTCATGTTGACTTTGCACTGTAAACAGGGGTAAATCATATGTGTTTGTGAATGTTGTCCTTTAGCAGACCGAACCTGGTCGCTCGTCCCCTCCTGAGCTCTGAACGCACGCAAACAGCGGCGATTGTGTTTACGAGAGACCCTGAGAGAGCGAGAGAGCGATTCGTTTGGTCTAAGCCGGGTTCCTGCGTACAGATGGTTCTCATTACAGCGACTTTAAAGAGTTTTTATGATGGTGTTTAATTCAGCGCTGGGCGGAGTGAGTGTGTGTGTGTGTGTGTGTGAAGGGTCTTTAGATGGGTTTTCAGATAAGAGCGGCTAAATGATGGAAGCTTTACATAAACACGTGTGTGTGTGTGTGTGTGTGTGTGTGTGTGTGCGCTGCTCCCTTTCCCTGGCCTCCACCGGCATTTGTTTTATGTTTCTTGTTTGTGTGTGTGTGGGATGAAAGATGGAGTGCTTCAGTCCCGGACAAATGACTCCTCCTGACTCCATTTACATTTCTGACTGCATTTGCGTCCCGCTTTCGTTCAGATGTGTGTTTTTCCTGCTGAAACGAGTGAATGGAGCTCAGAGAGATGAGGGGGGAGGAGAAAAGGTTTGAGGCAGAGGAAGAAAAGTCGGGCACACAGGAAACACACTCCCAATGAGAGCGTCTCTCTGACCTCCTAATTCACTCGCTGCCATGAGACAGCAGAGAGACGCTACGTAACATGCTTGAACTTAAATGTTGTATATGAGTGTGTGTGTGTGTGTGTGTGTTTGGGATTATTGGATGAGAGTCTGAGCACTGTTTGTCCTGGTTAGTCTAAATTAAGAGTTAACCTTAATATGACAGACAGACTTCCTGTGCTGACAGACAGATAAAAGGTTTCTTTACAATAAGGTCTCATTTAGGTAATGCATTAGTTAACAGTGAGCTATACAGATATATATATATATATATATATGTATGTATGTGTATATATATATGTATATGTGTGTGTATATATGTTTATGTATATATGTGTATATGTGTATATAGGGTTCTTTTTAAAAGTAATTTTAGTACTTCAATTTAAACCTTTTTTATGTCAGATAGTTGCCATGGCAACATTTCTCATTTTAGTTTAAAACTAAAACAATTCATATTTTCACATTAAATTTGGTTGGCTACTATTCTTGAGTTTTTTTTTGCTTGTTTTTCATACAGATAAAGTTGAGTGCAAACTTTATTGCATCAGATCAATTGAACCTCATTTTAACACATCTTTGCTTTCGATGTGGAGAAACGACTTGATTTTGGAAGAATCTCACCCAGTTAAGCTGTTTCCGCTGATCTACAATCATGTCTTTCTAAATGTCCCGCGAATGTCTGTAGGGCCCTCGGAGGCCGTAATCCCCCCTTAAGGGGCCTAAACGTTGTTGCCGTGACAACCTCGTGCCTCATTCCCGGGTTGTTTGGGTTAGCCAAGGAGGAAAGGGCAGCACAGGAAATGACATCATGCCTCGGAGGAAAAAGCCTTGAGTCTTGGGTAGGGCCTCCCGGGCGCCTCCGCCGAGCGGAAAGAAAACATTACGAGAAAATGACACAAAGCGGCTAGTTGAACGTCCAGAACGACTTCGTTTGACGACATGTTTTGAACTGTGAACGCTTTGTTGTGCTTTTCGCTCGTTACCAGCCACTTCCTCTGCCATCAAGCTTGGAATTTGACTGCAGCTCTTCATCCATTTCAAAACAAGGCTAGAAGAGGAACATAGCAGAAGAAAGTCAGTACAGACGCCCTCAGGATCCAGACACCTCAGCCGCAAACATTTTCTTAAACCGCAATCTAATCGCTTAACTAAACAGACAGACAGACGGCATGTTTTCTCACGCACACACGCGATCCGTTCATTCAGAAAGTCTTTCGCTGTCTCCGGTCTGACTGGCTGCTTGATCGCAATGAACAATTGAACATCACACCTTTATTGTTTACTGTCTAAATGAGAATAAAACAACAACTCGGGCGTCTGCTCGACTGGTTGTCTAAGCTGGGGTCTGGAAGAGAGTGCTGGTGGGGATGGGGAAAAGTTTATGGAAAAATAGTGTAAAAACGTAAAAATAATTACATAATAAATATTAAATAAAAAAAATAGAATAAGATAAATAAAAAAAAATTAGATAAATAAATTAGGCTTTAAATTATTGACCAAAAATAAATAAATTGTGTAAAAAAAACAAAACAAAAAAAAAAACAAGCAAATGAAAAGTTAATTAAAATAAATAAATAAAATTAGGTTAAAATAAATAACAATTATAATAAAAATATAAATACAATTTTGTTTAATAAATAAAAATGAGGGAATTTATTTTTATTCTAATAACTAAAACTTAGAATAATAAATATAAATGAGGAAAAAATAAAAAGTGATTTGATTGTAATAAAATTAGAATAAATATAAAGAATAAGCTAAAATATTTAAATAAATAATAAACTGATTAAAATAAGTAAAAAAATTACTTTTTCGAATAAACATTTGAATAAAATAAATAAGAAATCAATAAAATAATAAAATAAAATTCTGATTATAATAAGTAAATAAATACTGTACAGTACTATACTAAGTAGAAAAACAACATCATAATGTAGCTTAATAGAAACTAAATATTTTCCAAATAATACTTGATCATATTAGGGGTCTGTAGAATCTAAAAGATTGAAAACTCCTGGTGAAACTTTTGCGCGTGCACACACACACACACACACACACACACACACAACACAGTCACAAAGATTTGGTTCCCACAGTGATTGTTAACATCCTGAATTCAGAACAATGGCGCTAGTTATTCCGATGATCACCATATCAACACTCATAAAATCAGTTGTGACACCAGATTTAGGTGAGACCGCCATGGCTTTTTATTGGTGGACAGAGTTAAACTGCTGACCTTTGACCTCATAATCAACATGATGTCATAAACTGTTTCCTTTGGCCCGACACTCCTACAGCGAGCGTACAGTATACAACCTGAGCGTCGTAAAATCCCAGCCGTCTGATCCACGTATTAGAGCACAATGGAGGACGACGTGAAGTATTTCCTGTGCGTTGCAGGTTTTCCTGACCCTGTGTGTGTGTGTTATGTAATGGCTCTCAGTCTAATTGCCAGTTTCCTTTATTGACTTCCAAACAAAGAAGCTGCCAAACATTTCTGTCTGTCTGTCCGTCCATCGTCCGTCTGCGTGTCTCTTGGTGGAGCGCGTGTGAGATTGTTGTTATGATAGCGACGCCCGAGGAAAAAGATAATATTTATAGAGCCGTAACTGACACACACACACACATCAGAGAAGTTGCCTCCGGGTTTGTTTGTTTAGTTGGTATTTTGCATGATGAATCCCAAACGTCTGCCAGTTGTGTGCAATCACTTCGTCTGCACATGAACTCTAGCGCTTCTAGCTACGCAAACCCTTGTTTGTAGTTCACATAATTACCAGAAGAGGCGCTGTGGTGTGGACATTTTTCTTCTATAGCTAGTTGTAAAGCTACAAGATTAAATCTTAGTAAATAAATGTAAAATATTAGAATTGTACTTTTGCAGTTGTACTGTAAAATAAAATTATTATTGTTCTTAAATACTAATTTTTCTATTTTACAGTTTCTTATTTTATTTTATTTAGCAATAATCACAATAACATTTTAAAAATACTTTTCTTAAAATGATTGTTATTCTTAAATACTCATTTTTTTATTTTACAGTGAAATGTTACAATAGTAATGTTTTTTTATTTTGTTAAATTTATGTAGTAATAATAATAAATATTTTCTTAAATACTAAATTGTTCAATTTATAGTGAAATATTACAATTGTGATACTAAATTTATTTAGTAGTAATCGCAGTAACAATATTTTTTATTTTACAGTGAAATTTAACAATAGTAATGTTTCTTATTTTGTTTAACATTTTTATTTAATAAGAATAATAAAAACAATAATGATTATTATTATTTATTCATTTATTTTTTAAATAATTTTTTTTTTACAGTGAAAGTATTACAATTGTAATGTTTCATATTTTGTTTAATATTTTAATTATTTTATTTTGATATGTAATCACAAAATTGTACAGCCATACAAAGAAACAGCAAACCTGGGTTTTTTTTTTTTTACTCAATTCATTTTTTGCTTCCGTTTTTGCATACTTGTGTTTCTGGCATCTGACGACTTCGCATCACCCATGTTTAACGTCATTGTGTGCTGCCGTCATCATTGGTTTAGGTTTAGGCCCCTGACCTCTGACCCCTGACCTCACGGCAGCTCGCTAGATTCACGTCCGCGCGCCGTCAGCAGATAAGAGCGCCGACTGGTCGTAAAAGAGACCGTCGCCTCCCGTGAACCTCAGCCAGACGAGAGACAATCAATAAAAACACCGACTTCCCTCCAGTGTGTGTGTGTGTGTGTGTGTATGTGGAGACAGACAGAAATAATCATTAACTTCTCCAGACTGCTGAGTGACTGCGTCTGTGTGTGTGTGTGTGTGTGATTCCATTAGATGTCCAGACACTTTCTGCTGTTTTTTTGTTCGTTTGATGTACAAAGTGACTGTTTAAAAAGCTGAGTCTCCTTAAATGGAAAAACTTTGCCCGACGTACGCCAAAAACACCACTGTGTGTGTGTGTGTGTGTGTGTGTGTGTGTGTGTGTGTGTGTGTGGTATTCGAGCGCTCAGACCAAAGGGAGCCAGTGTGGACAGAGTAAGGATGGTTTGTTACCTGAGGCAGTAAAGCTCTAAATGGAGATTTGACTTCAGCTCAACCACAAACAAAGACCCTGAGTGTGTGTGTGTGTGTGTGTGTGTGTGTGTGTGTGTGTGTGTGTGTGTAGAGCCGTTTTGTCCCCTCTAGAAGAGAAGGAAAGAATGAAACTGCTTGGGGAGGTGGGGGAGAGAGAGGTTTAAAAGGACCCTATGAAATCAGCTTTATTTGTTCCCAAATTCTGTTTTATTTATTTATTTACTTACTTACAAATTCTGTTTTCTGTTGTAGTTTTTCTGGATTCCATTTGATTTTTTTCTAAAATTCTGTTTTGTTTGTTTGTTTATAAATTTCATGCATTGTTTTAATTTTTCTGGATTCTGTTTTAATTGTTTAATTAAATTTTTTAATCATTAAACAGCCTGTCTATTCAATTTAATTCATAAAATGTAATATAATACATTATAATAAAATGAAAACACAAATAATTTACAGCAAGACTACTTTTTTCAAATAGAGTGCTGTACAATAGATCTTTACTGTATGAATTAAAATTTTAATTTAAAAATCTCTTGATATTCTTTAATTTATTAATGTCAATGGCTAAAATCAATATTATTATTTAGTCTGTTTTTTTTTGCCAGTTTGTCGTGAAGGCCCTTGAGTTTCTGTTTCTGTGCGATAACAAACTCATAGAGCTCTAGTCGAGACTAATAGAGTTCAGGATGTCAACTGAAGGCTTGAGGCTGTAGAAGACATGAGGTGTACGCGTGTGTGTGTGTGTGTGTGTCATGTTGCACGCTCTATTTCAGGACACTCTCTGCGTCTGACTGTCACCATGTCATTCGGGGTGACACTGTGGTCATCCAACCGACCGACACCGAGACGCCACACACAGCAGTAAATCCATAACCTATACACACAAATCCGTTCACACGCGCACACACACAAGTACCTGTGCAGTTGTGGCTCTAGTTGAATAAACACATTGTGTCGTCTGGACACACACACACACACACAAACTCAGAGGTCTGTGTTTGATGTATGATTTTTGTGTGTGTGTTACTCAGGTTTGCTTGCTGTTCATGGTGTCGTCAGAGAGACTAGTCAACTATTAAGACTGAAATAGCATCAGTCTGGGACATAGCAACCACACACACACTAAACATTAAACAGCTAGTTGTGCGTCAGTATAAAGACTCCTCTATATAATGAGCCGCCTCCATATAATAGTAAACAGGAAGTAGACGCTGTTCTTTACTATGCTTCAGTGATGGTAATACTGTGAAATATTGATATATAGACCACGGTATTGCTGTGGTTTTTACATAGTGTAATTTGATGCGCGTGTGAATGACAGTTTGTCATTCACAAAGACTTTTATGCCCACCAAGACTGCATTTTTTAAAATTAAAATACAGTAAAAATAGAAGAGAAAAAATTACAATTTAAAATGACTATGATCCATTTGAATATATTTTAAAATGTAATTTATTCTTGTGATGAAAACAACTGAATTTTCAGCATGATTACTCCAGTCTTCAGTGTCACGTGATCCTTCAGAAATCATTCTGACACCATCACTGTACCATGGTACTCCCACAGTATATTTATAGTATTTACTTGGTGTTATTTTTTATGAATCAGTAATACTGTGTTATTTTAATATATACCTTGATACAGTTTGATTACTGTATTCACATACAATGCTACTTAAATGGCATCGTAAGCTCTTCAAAGCATATAATGGTATTACTATGGTAACACATCCAAACAAGCATGTTTGTAAGGGTTGTAATGATGGCTCTACCTACTCTAGTCATCAACTTAGTCTGGGCTGGTGCGTAATTAACTATACTGCTAAATTACGGCCTACTCACCCGATCTGAGATTAAAGAGAGACTGTTCTTACTGAGGACAAACAAAGAGTCCAGATGACTAAAGAACTGCTTAACTTTAACATTGTATACTAACCGGACGTCAGATCAATTTTTGTTTTCACTGAAAGCAAAAACATAGCACAAAGCATGAAAGCATGGTGTTTAATATACAGAAGAAGATGTGGACCAATGAGATTTCCTGTAGGCGGAGCAAAGTTGCATAAAGTTCATTGCATTATTATTATATATTTGGTGTGTCTTCTATATTGTTACATCACAAAGCTCAGAATGGGCGTCGACAGCGGATTTCTCTCCGATCGCTGTCAAAACTGCCGTTAGTTGGTGGAGGCGAGCACAATTGCAGATTTATTGTAGCGTTGACGTCAGAACATTGTTCGGGTTGGCGTACGGAACAGAGGCGGCCCAGACGAATGATAAGCAGTACTGCTAATGTAAACAAGTGCTGGAGGCCAGTGGCGCTGCTCTGTGCGGGGCGGCAGATTCCTCGCATTCCGTCGCTGCCTCTCGTGAACGCTGAAATTAAGGATGCAAGATATGTTTGGCAGAGCTCAAGACGGTTTTCCTGGACAGAAGGCATGCACTGGTGTGAAAGTGTGTGTGTGTGTGTTTACCTATTTGTGCTAGTGTTCTCAGTTTATCTCCTCAGCTCTCTCCTTCCTTCCCTGACAACACTTTGTTCACTTTTGGAAACTCTAGTAAAGCCAGTTTCTGATGGGTCTTACTGGTCCAAGTTGGTCACAAACTAGTGGTGGTTTTGGTTTTAGCCCAATAGACCATCTTGGTCAGGCTGGAAGATCTTGTAGACCACCTTGGCCCGGCAAGTACCAATCTGACCACCTTGATCTGGTATCTTCTGGTTTTTCCAGCAGGGATTTAGTACAGTTCACTTGATAAATAAATATTAAATATTATTTGGTTCTTGTTGGACACTCTAGTGAAGCCAATTTCTGATGTTCTTACTGGTCCAAGTTGGTTATAATCTAGTCTAGATGGCCCTCCCTATTGGTGGTCTTGGTTTTAGCCTGGTACACCATCTTGGTCAGGCTGGAAGAGCTTGTAGACCACCTTGGACCAGCAAGTACCAATTTGACCACTTTGATCTCAAGCAGGGATTCAGTGAAGTTCACTTGATGACGTTAAATTGGCATAAATAATAAATGGTTCTTGTTGGAAAGTCTAGTGAAGCCAATATCTGATGGTTCTTACTGGTCCCAGTTGGTCATATTCAAGTCTAGATGGTTAATCAGTTGGCCTACCCACTGGTGGGCTTGGTAGACCAGCGAGTACCAGTTTGACCATGTTAATCTGGGATTTCCTTGCTTGTCCAGCAGGGATTCAATGAAGTTCACTTGAAGTTAAACTGGCATAATGAATAACCACATCTTTCTTGTCTCTCTGTAGATTCCCTGGCTCTTCAGGAGCGTGGAGAACAGCCTCACTGGTGTGTGGTGGCGTACTGGGAGGAAAAGACCCGCGTTGGGCGCCTCTACTCCGTCCAGGAGCCATCTCTGGACATCTTTTATGACCTACCTCAGGGCACGGGCTTTTGCTTGGGCCAGCTCGCCTCCGACAACAAGAGTCAACTGGTGCAAATGGTTCGGGCCAAGATCGGCTACGGCATCCAGCTGAGCCGCGAACCCGACGGCGTGTGGGTGTATAACCGGAGTTGCTACCCCATATTCATCAAGTCAGCCACACTGGACAACCCCGACTCGCGTACGCTGCTGGTGCATAAAGTATTCCCCGGCTTTTCCATCAAGGCCTTCGACTTCGAGAAGGCGGGAAGCTTACAGCGGCCCAATGACCACGAGTTCAGCCAGCAGCCGCGGACGGGCTTCACCGTGCAGATCAGTTTCGTGAAGGGCTGGGGGCAGTGCTACACCAGGCAGTTCATCAGCAGCTGCCCCTGCTGGCTGGAGGTCATATTCAATAACCGATAACAGCGAGCCCCGCCCCCTCACCACGCCCCCCATTCCTTCATGGAGACGGACTAGCCCTTTCCTTTTATGGACTATGTTGTTTTTCTGTTTTGTTTTTCGCGAGAAGTTCTCCGAAGGATGTTTTACGAGAGAAATGGAAAACGGAAGCTCACTTGGACTTGTTTAATAAATGACTAAGATTTAATTAAGTGAAATAAAAGCTAAAATGTATTTTATGTTAAATATAAATATATTATTACCTGTAAATACGAAGTTTTATATGCATTGTTATTTATGTATTGTGCAATGTGTTGATGAGAAAAAGAGATGCACTTTGCTTAATATAAATGCAAACAAAGAAATGCCAAAATAAAACAAAAAATACCGAATATATGTCTGAATTTGTGTTTGTTTTGCTAATCCACTGGTTATTGTAAGTCTAACTGTTCAGCAGTTTTATTTATCTTAGTGTCACTTTTTCTTGTCCTTTTTTCACCCACAAATTAAACAACATTTTAGCAGTTATGATTTTGAAGATAGAAATTTCTCTATTCTCTATATATTACACCATAAACAGACAAAATTATGAACTAAACTATTACAATTAATGATTTAAACAAAATATTTGTTATGCTCAGCTCTAAAATATCTGTAAAATATTAATATTTTGTATTTATTTTTTATTATTTTAATAACATACTTTGTGTATAGCGTATATGTCTATTTTTTTTCTCACGCTAAATTATTTAAAAAAATGTTTAATATAAGCATACACTATATATATATATATATATAATTTATTACATAATACATAAACTCAGTCTAATCAAGATCAACTGTAAAAGTCATTGGTCAAAAGTGGTTCATGTGGATAGAAAATCTCACAACTAATGACCCACATTGCTTTTTATTTTCAGAATTGCATTTTATTTCAATCTGTGTCACGGTTTAATATTTAATGAGCCTTCATAGACAATGTGAATGAGCTTCTGTGAGAGAAAATTCCCTCAGTCTAACTCGAATGCCCCGTGGGCCGGTTGTGTGCCAGGAACAGCAGGTCTCTGGGGGAGGGGAAGTGTCTGCGGGCCGTCTAGACGAGTGCCACACCTCCTCCTGCCGCTCCTGATATGGACGTCTGCTGGGGGGATTACAGACGTAAGCCTGCTCTGACCCGACCGACCAGCCCTGAGAGACCTACATTCACCAGCCCAGACTCCCACACAGACCTGAGAGCCACAGAGACAAGCACAGCCATTATTTCATGATGAAAACATAACAGTAAAAATGTAGTTTTGGTTCTCAGTCCGCGTGTCTCTCTCGGGTTGGTGTTGGTGACTAAAGGGTATTCCTGGGTATTAGTGTCATGGTGGTGCCCTGGTCTCTGTAATCCAAACTCTCCTAATGCATCTAAAGCTTGTGCTGGCCAGGAAACCCGGACAGATGCTTCGACCCGACACCAATACCAAGAGCTTATTTATTCCCCTTCTGATAAACAACTAACTCCACAAAGATACTGAACCATGAACACAATGAATATTTGTAAAAATAAATATTTATAACTAAAATATTTGTAAAAATATAAAATATATATATTATCATTTAAAATATATACATATATTTTGTGTATAGTGTATTTTTCTTATGATAAATTATTTAAAAGTGTTTATATTAAACATTTATATATAATATAATTATATAATACAATATTATATATATAAAATATAAATATTTAAAATATTTCTGCTAGTAATTGTGAGTGCAAGTTTTATTAAATATTTTAAACTTGTCCAGTAATTATGATCAACAATATTTTTTATTCACCTACAAACTAAAAAAGTTATATTTCTGTTAAAAAATAAATAAAAATAATAATAATAATAATAATAAAAATAAATATCTAAATACTAAAAGGTCTGGCCATTCATATGCAAACTCAGACTTTCAGACTTTAAAATACATTAAAATACACATTTTTTCTTTCGCTCAGCTCCAAAATATTGAAAAATATATAATATTATAAAAATATCTAATATTAATATGTCATATATATATATATATATATATATATATATATATATATATATATATATTTTTTTTTTTTTTTTAGAAAATGTATAAACAACATATACTTTATATGTAGTGCATATGTCTACAATATGATGCCACTGATTTGCTAACTCAGACTTTGAGTTAAATTGAAAGTAAAACAGCTTCAGTGTGTTTTCAGAAGGGTCAGATCTCATGGCTGTGGTGAGCAGATCAGTGTGTGTGAAGCCTCAGGACGGCTGGTCCACAAACACAAAGGAGAAGCTCTCGGTGCTGCCAGCTCGTCTCCTGGCCTGAGGGACAGCAGTCATCCTGATATCTCTATAGCCTCAGTAAAACACACAGATCATAGTTCATATCCTCTTGTCAACATGAAGAAGCATCAGATCATGGAAGCTTTAGAACTAAAGCTCTTAGTACATATTAGAATGTTCCTGTGATATCAGAATGGAAAATCTGTTTAATTGCAATCTTTATATTTTAGAGTCAGTTTTGTTTGTTTATTTAAAGTTATCGAGCAATTAACTTACTTTAACATCACATATGTAGTTGTACTGAATTTAATTTAAAAAAGACTTTTTTAATTACAAACAAAAAGGTGTCTGGACAGGGATCATGAGATTAGGGACAGGTGTTGTGGGAATATTAACTTTAAAAAAATGTCTTAATGGGAATCATTAACCTTATGCAGAATATTTTCTATTTATATTTGCAGAATAACACAATATACAAGATAAACAGGTTAAAAGACAAAATGTGCATTATGAATAATAAAAACTTATATATGAATTTATGTAATATATATGTTTACAGACATTTTGAGTGAATTTGATGAAAAGATGTTCAGATCATATTTGACCCCAAAAGAAAATATGAAATAATAATTGCAAAATTCAAAATACAGGTAAAACACCTGCGCAAAATTAGTTCAATCGATGATTCAATAAATCAACCAATCAAAGCCTATTTTTAGAACTTTCTTCTTGTTAAATAAGCACATTCTCATTCATTTAACTACTGTTAAACGATGAATAATAATATATTATTTAAAAGTTTTTAGTAGTACATTTCAAAGTACAGGTGTACTGAATTGAATTTAAAATTGAATTTAGTTTTCTTTATTACAAACAAAAAATGGTTCTTAAAATAGGAATCATTATTGTCTTTAAGCAAAATATGTTTTCTATTATATCTTGAACATAGATGAACGTGTGTAAGTGCTTGAGGGGTCACATGTTACAGTCACCGCACAAGACAAAACCTGCCTCACTTCACCACACTAAACCACAAAGTCACTTTATCTGATTTCATTTTCTTTTGCTCTTTCTCATCAATCAGATAACGCCGTTGCCCTCATACGCCGAGTGTTTTCGGTTCGCTCTTCACACGCTACGAGCTGAAAACTGCTACCAACTCCAACATGGAGCCGAAGCGTCTGTGCGTCAGTCAGCCACCATCCTCCTCCTCCTCCTCCTCCTCCTCCACCGAGTTCAACAAATAATTCACCCAGTAATGAATAGCCTGGAATTATTTACGTGCCCTCATGTTGTTTCAAACTCGCTCCGAGGAACCTGTCACGGTCCAAAAAAGACAAAAGCATGCTAACAGTCACCTGTATGACTCAAGTGCTGTTTTTCTAGACTTCAGTAGTCTGTATGAGGAACAGACTGAAATTTAAGTCATCTTTTGAAATCATTCATATGTAAATAATAATAATAACACAATGATATGCCATTATCACGAAATGAAACGCATGCAACCTGTTTGAATATGGCAAATGCAGAATGATCTTTGAGCCAGTGATATTTTGGTATCACTGAGATACTATTATAGTTTTGATTAATTTTTATATGTTTCTATTTTAATTGTAATTTTAGTTTAAATTGTAGTGATTTTTATTTATTTATTTGTCATTTTTATTCATTTATTCTTTTAATATGTCTATATATTGTTTTTTTTTTTTTTTAGTTTTAGTTATTTTGGTACAAGCCAAACTAAATATATATATATATATATATATATATACACATACATATATATACATACATATATCAAATTTTATTTCAATAAACAAAAACATCTTTATATGTTTTTATAGTTTCAGTTAACTAAACCTGGTTTGAGCTTCTTCATTAACAATGCTGCAAAAAATCCTGTTGTTTTTACTGAAAAAACTAGCAGCTGTAGGTGCCGAATAACACTGTAGAAATACAGCAAAAATGTAAACATATTTACAAAACAATTGTAAAATTCACTGTGAAATTGCATGAAATGTAAGGTTAGATCTATTACAGTTTTTATATAGTAAGGTAACTCATTATTAACAAAATAACAGATTTTTAGTCTATCATTTTTACAATCCTTTTCTACAGTGAAGTCACTCTAATGTTTTTACACACTATCTAAATGAGGTCACATGACTGACTTCTGTTGTTTTTATATGAAGCTAATTATAATTATGACAGACGAACCCAAACCCTGCCCTAAACCAAACCCTTATGAATCATTTTTTTACCTTTGAAGTTGTTGCAACTAGCCTTGTCTGTGTAGTTTATTTCCAATCTTTTAACTTGTTTGTCTGTGGTAATTCACATTCTGTATAAACCAATCCTGTAGTTAATAGAAGAGTTTCGTTATACCAGCTGTTCAACCAGAAAAACACTGGCACCACGAATATCTGCTGTGAATTTATTCATAATCAGCCTGAATCACATCAACAGGTTTAACTTAAACAAAACACTGAATCAAACCCTAAAAATTAATCAAGGATCTAATCTAATTATGTGAAAAACTGGTACATTCCTTGAGTCATTCAGTGAGTTACAAGCAAAATTATAAAACTTTCTTTTGCTCACCAAGACTGCATTTATTTGATCAAAATACTTTAAAAATTGTGAAATATTATTGCAATTTAAAATAACTGTTTACTATGTGAATATATATTAAAATGTAATTTTTTTCTGTGATGCGCAGCTGAATTTTCAGCATCATTACTCCAGTCTTCAGTGTCACATGATCCTTCAGAAATCATTCTGATATGCTGATTAGAAACATTTCTGATTATTATCAATGTTGAAAACAGTTGTGCTGCTTCATATTTTTGTGGAAACCATCATGTATTTTATTTTTCAGGATTCACAGATCCTGAAAAATAATTCAAAAGAACAGCATTTATTTGAAATAGAATCTTTTGTATCATAAATGTCTTTACTGCCACTTTTGATCAGTTTAATGCATCCTTTCTGAATAAAAGTATTAATTTCTTTTTTTTTAAATCATAGTCGCTCTAAACTTTTAGTTTAGTGTAAGTTCAGGCATCTGTTCAAATCACTAACCATAACAAGCACGACTTGACTTAGTTACCTACTTACAAACCCGTCTATAAATGTCTCATGATGCAACATTCTCAATATGAAAACAGGAGCCCAAATATTTGTCTTGTTTGTGGAAAAAAAGTATGTATGTACATATTTACTTAATTATTTTACAGATCTATTCTTGTTCTATGTATTATATAATTGTATTTATATAATGGACAATGCTTTGGCAATACTGTGCAAGTCGTGCCAATAAAGCTAATTTGAATTGAATTGAATTGAATTGAATTGAGAGAGAGAGAGAGAGAGTTGTGTTCTCTGGCTGTTGTTGGGGAAAAGCTGAGTTGTGTGAATTCCTTTGTGGATTGCCATAAATTACAGTGAGGAAACACACACACACACACACACACAGACGAACAGCACTGATTGTGTAGATCTTTTTCTCTCTCAGATGTTCAAACCAGAAAATAACATGTCAAACTCACAAACTTCTGTCTCCATAGAAACCGAAGGCTATAGTCAGAGCTCTTGATCACAGAAAAATAAAAAAACCTTTATGCACCACAGAAAAATGACTGTAAAAAATGGTTGAAATCAAATACGAAGTTTATGGTGCTTTGACAAGAGTTTTCTAATTAAAATTTATCTCCTACCAAGTAAACATCATGAATGTAACAAAATGTAGAGATTAGATTTATGCTTACAATAAGAAAAAACAAACATTTGCCAGTAGTAAAAATAAACAATTATAGGACCTTTCTCTGACAACATAATAATTTAATAACTTTTAAAGCATATCAAGACAATATTCTTGAAATGAATTTGACATATTTAAATGTTTTGGTATTCAAACTATATTTGATGAGTCATTTTAGGTTTACAAAGACGGCATCCCTAATTTTCTCAATGCAAATTGGATAATCCAAGCAGCAGCGTATAAAAACAGCACTGTGACCAGCAAACAAACAAACAAACACTGTAAACAATAAACAGAGTTCAGACAAACAGTAATAAATGTGTGAGCGCTGATGCTAAACAGCAGCAGAGATCTGGACTCCATCAGACCTGCGGCATGTGGTATAACATCTGTGTCAAAACATAGTGAACTGCCTCGAGTCTACATAGGGAGCAACATTCTCATAAGAGACAAACCCGAAACACTTTACATGAGCAGCAACAACAGAAGCTTGACGAGCACACAGCAGATAGCATGATGCTAGCACTGATTATCACCCATGATTTACAGTTTTGAATAAATTGTCTATTTATAAGCATAAGCAACTCTAATCTAATGCTAAAATGCCACACAGTTCACTAGGTTTTGGAACAGTGATAGAATGTGGAATTTTCCACTTTGTACTTAAATTACAATGTTAAAATATTTATATTGTAATTAGCAGGAATGTAGTACATTTAGCATAAATACACAAAGTGTGGCTTGACTGTTTTTTGGGTCCAGAACATAAACATAGTAAATCAGAAAGTGCACGAGAGAGTGGATATTCATAACAAACTAAATTTTGATTTGAAAACAATGCATTGCTATTCACATAAGAGATTTAAGATTCAGAAAAATCAAGGACAGTAGTTCATTTTTATCTTTGTTCAGAGAGAAGTGGCCTTTCATTTGAATGTTTTTTCTTTTTTAAATAAAATATATAAAAATATAACTATTAGATGAAATGTTGCCTTGGCAGCTATAATTAAAAATAATAATAATTAATAAATAATTGTAAGCTGAAAAACTAAAATGACTAAAACTAAAACTTAAATAAAAGCAAAACTAGATATAAAAACACAAAAAATAACAAATAATAATAATAATAAAACTAAAATACAAATTAAAGGTTAATTTAAAATATTAATGAAACATAGTAGTAATAATATATATTATATTTTAATAACAATAAATATATTTTATATAAATATTAATTATTAAAAATCTATTGTTTTTAAATGTTTTTCTTATATAAATAGTATGTTAGTACTACTTGGTTTTTGTAGTAGAAGTAGATTTGTGCAAGCAGATTTATGTTTAAAACAAGAAAAAATATTAGATGAAAATGCTGCCTTGGCAACTAACTGAAATGGAAAAAAAGGAAAATGAAAACTGAAAATACAAAAGGTTAATTCAAAATATTAAAGAACTAGTAATAGTAAATAATACTAAAACACTGAAAACAAAAAAATATTATATTATATTATATTTTAACATAAAAATATATTTTATATTTGTTTAATTTAAAATGGAAAAAAGAGACAAAAACACCCAACAAAATGATAATGTCAAATTGAAATATTAATAAAAGCTATAACATTAAATAAAACAACACTGAATAACACTGCTTAAATGTGAACTAATGTCTACATCACTAGCTGAAGTGTAAAAGTAATGACTGTTTTCAAAGAGGTTTCCTAAACGCTCCCCTTGTCTACCATTGGTCAGTCCTACAGAAAGCCCTCCCCTAAACTCACACCATTGGTTCAGTGTTTGCATTCTCAAAACAAACTTTTGGAAGTGCCACAGAATTTACGCTCAAATGACTCACTTATGATTGTTTCTACATATTAATTTGAAATACCAAGTATTTTACCATTGTTAATGGCTGTGTAAGCGTGTGTGTAGTTCTGTCCGAGTGTGTGTCTGTTCTGGTGTCTGGTTCTCCGTCAGTGGGGGGTGCAGGACTGCTGTCTCCCCCACCTGCGGAGCTCCTGACTGGGAGGCTCTGTCTGCTGAAGCCCCATAAATCAACTCTCCACCGCACTGGAGGGAAGTTTGCATTAAGGAACTGCCTTTAATCCAGACGCCTTTTATCTAATTAAAGTGTCTGAAAGAGGAACTACAGGGAGTCCTCAACACCCCCTTTACCACACACACACACACACACAGCAGAAAGCAGAAACACATGTGCCATAAACAAACACACACACACACAAACATGAAGCGTGTCATCTGGCCGTGTACAGAGCTGGATCACTATACAATGTTATTTATGGGTCTGTGGAAAAACAAACACACAGAGCAAACACTGAAACACACACACACATAATACACACGCTTATATGAGGTCAGTGCATTCAATTTCCTACATGTACATGTATAAAACCTGCCAAGAACATGTCCAGGTCACATTTTAAAAGATTTTTTTTTTTTAAACATTTCATTTAGCCATTGTATCAGAAAAATTATATGTAGTACAGTAAATCTTTTAGTTTTTGTTTCTGTTTTTGTTTATTTGTTTTTGCTGTAAGTAGACAAACAAACAAACAAGTTGCTGTAATAAAATATATATTATTTATGTATTGATATACTTTTAAAAATATTTTTTATGGTAGTTATTGTACTTTACACTGATAGAAAATATTTTTTGTTACTGTATATATACATATAGCAAACAAAAAGTTAATAATGCATACACTGAAACACACACAAACTTTTTCAGAAAATAAATTAATTAATTAATAAATATATAGAATATGTAAAGACTGCATAAATAAATATATGTGACCCTGGACCACAAAACCAGTCATAAGGGTCAACTCTGAATAAATAAGCTTTCCATTGATGTATGGTTTGCTAGGATCGGACAATATTTGGCCGAGATACAACTATTTGAAAATCTGGAATCTGAGGGTGCAAAAAAATTAAAATATTAAGAAAATCGCCTTTAAAGTTGTCCAAATGAAGTTCTTAGCAATGCATATTACTAATCAAAAATTAAGTTTTTGATATATTTACGGTAGGAAATTTACTAAATATCTTCATGGAACATGATCTTCACTTAATATCCTAATGATTTTTGGCATAAAAGAAAAATCAATAATTTTGACCCATACAATGCATTTTTGGCTATTGCTACAAATATACCCCAGCGACTTAAGACTGGTTTTGTGGTCCAGGGTCACATATGATATAAAAATAAATGAATATATAAAGAATATAAAGAAACTGTACATAATTTATGCGTTTATACACACACACACACACACACACACACACACACACACACACACACACACATATTACAGTGACTTTTATCTGTAAAATAATAAATAAATGAATATATATATATATATATATATATATATATATATTACAGTAATTTTGATATTATATATGCAATATCATAATTATCAAATATAATATTAAATTAAATGTAGTTAAATGTAATTATATTACATTACATTAATTGTAAATGCAATATATTAATTATCCTAATCATTTAAATCAGCATTTACTTACTCACTTAGGATTTTGGATGAAAGATGACCCAGATATTTTGTTCATTTTTTTATTTATTTATTATGGTGTACTTACTCATGGGAGATCTATAAAATTCACCAATCAGAGTTCGGCACTGAACTCTCACATTTACCATAACCAGCAAACATTGATTGGTCAATTTCATACACAAACCTCCCTAATTTATTTTTGATAAAGGCTCCTTAGAGGACCTCAAATATACAGTTGCTGTCCTGCACTCCTCCGTCTCTGTGGTTATCTTTAGATTTTTTTTTTTTATCTATCATCGTTTAGCAGGTGAATGCATTACATTCTAAATTTTAAGCATCAAAAACATCCAACAGGAATCATTTCCTGTAAATTTTGGCAGCATCTTTGTCAAAATGAAAACATGAAGACAAGCTTCTTTTTGAATTTTCAAGTGTGTTTGAATGTGTTCCGCCTCGCGCATGATTGATGTTCACAGTCAAACAATCAGCATGCAGGGTTGAATGCATGTCTATACGGCACATCAACACATCACCATGCTAAAGGACAGGTGGATTATGGGATGTCATGGGAACACACACATGCACAATATTGATGTCATGTCACACTGATTGATGTCAGAAAGAGTCACACCTACTCTGAGGCACTTAGAGAAAATGCCTGATCATGAGATGAAGTGTTCAGTCCATCACAGGCGAATGATCAGAATCTCGTGGATTTGAGTGACAGCTCAGATTGAGCCGCTTTTGTGCTGAATTATCACTGTCAACCAGACGGACAATGAAGGAGGGAACAGAGCCAGAAGATAAAGACCAGAAGATCACAGAGACTCAAGGGTGCAGGACTGTTCTCACTTCTGACAGTAAGAATCCACCTAGCAACCATCCATAACACCCTAGCAACCATATATAACACCTTAGCAACCATCTAACATCCATCCTAGAACACTCTATCAACCACCTGACAACCATTCAGACCACCCTAGCAACCACTCAGCACATCCCAACAACCAGAACACCACAGCAACAATCCAGAGTACCCTAGCAACCAATTACATCACCCTAGCAGCCACCTGGCTTCCATATAGAACACCCCAGCAACCATTCAAAACACCCTAGCATCAACCTAGCAACCCTCAAGAACACCATAGCAACTCTCCAGAACACCCCAGAAATCACCCTAATCATCCTAGCAACCACTTAACAACCATCCAGAACACCCAAGAAATCACCAGGAACACATTAGCAACCATCTAGAACACCCTAGAAATCACCCAGAACACACTAGCAAGTTAGCAACCACCTAGTATCCATCTACAATACCCAAGCAACTACCTGGCAACCTTTCAGAACACACTAGCAACCACTCAAAACACTCCCAACAACTAGAACACCATAGCAACAATCCAGAGTACCCTAGCAACCAATTGGACCACCCTAGCAGCCACCTTGCATCCATAGAGAACACCCTAGCAACCACCTAGCATCCATCTAGAACACCCTAGAAACCAATTAGAACACCCTAGCAACCATCTAGTACACCCTAGAAATTACCCAGAACACACTAGCAACCACCTAGCAATCATCTAGAACACCCTAGCAACTATCCAAAATACCCAAGCAACCACCAACTCTCCAGAACACCCCAGAAATCTCCCTGATCATCCTAGCAACCACCTAACAACCATCTTGAACACCCTAGAACATCCTAGCAACCACCTAGCATCCATCTAGAACAACCTAGAAACCACCTAACAACCATCTAGAACACCCTAGAAATCACCCAGAACACAATGAAAACCACCTAGCATCCATCTATAACACCCTAGCAACCATCCAGATCACCTCAGAAATCACCTGGAACATCCTAGCAACCAATTAGAACACTCTAGCAACCACCTACCAACCATCCGGTACACGCAAGCAACCACCAACCCTCCAGAACACATTAGCGACCACTGTAGTAACATTACCTGTCATAAATTTATTTACTACAGTTATCATAATGATTTTTGGTAGAAGACACTCTCAAAGACTGATTTTCAGAACAGATATCCATAAAGACAGAATGCAGATGAATCAGAAGGGCTGATGATGTGAAACTGTGCCTGTATTTAAAATACACAGCACCTGAGAAATATTCACACTGCTGTGCATCTTTAAAAGTCGTGTTTTGAATCGCCGTAATTAGTGACCAATAAAACCACAATGAGATATAGTTGCCAAGCAACAAAGTGTCTGGAAATAGAGATGATGTACGAGTGTTATTTTTGACAATAGAGGTTATCGAGTGTAACCCAAGAAGTTCTGAAGTGATTTAAAATACACACAACACTGAGCTTCATATTCATCAACATGAGCCTGACAGCTCAATCCAGCCGCATTAAATCAAACAATAGCGTTTTCACTTTGCGCTAACTAAACTAAAGCAGTTCTCCATGTCTAAGGTCAGGTGAGAAGAACAATCACACACCTGCTGAAATGCGTTTGCTGTAGATGGTGTGTAACGTCCCGCTGCAGTCCGTACAAACAAACGCATTTTTGTAATGACAAACACTGTAAAACCATTATCATCATGATTGATATTCAGCTTAGCAGCAATAAATATGACAAATCCTCACCTGCTGGATGACAAAACAGGTGAAGAATCCCACAGGCGCACAACTAAGGAGAAACACGATTTTTTTAATCTAGACCAGAAGATCAGAGAAATGCAAGATAAGAAAACAGCTAAAATATCCCACCTGGTAACCATCTAGAACACCCTAGCAACCACTCAGAACACCTTAGTAACCATCTGTAACAACTTTCTGTTCATCAAGGATTCCTGAAGAATCTATCAACAACACCCTAGAAACCCAATAGCAACCATTCAGAACACACTAGAAACCATCTATAACAACTAGCAACCACCGAGTAACGATGCTGAAAATTCAGCTTTGATGACAGGAATAAATTACATTTCACAACATATTCATATAGAAAACATTTATTTTGAATTGTAATAATATTTTGCAATTTGTACTGTATTTTTGATCAAATAAATGCAGCTCTGGTGAGCAGAAGAGACTTTTAAATGTTAGTATATGTTACAATGATTTTACCTAATTTTTTAGTCACTACTTAACTGTGAGCAAATCACTGGCTTCAAATGGTTTATAGGTTTATTCTAGAAATGGGACAAAAGCTAAAAATAGATCTGAGAAGTCTAGGTTTCAAACACGAACAGCTTGAATGCCAAACCCAGTCCTGACAGAACCTCAGATGCCTGTTTGGCATCTCACCCAAAACCTGAATGAAGTTCTGAACTCTTAACTGCTTTTCAAAAAAACCCTGGTCTGCTCTTTGATTACAGCACAAAACATCAAGCAGGAGGAATTCATTGTGTGACTTCAAATCTGCAGAAATCAAAGCAAAGAAAGTTTCCATTACAAATGATGTGATGATAACGCATGCATGCAGACCCAGTGTTCATGCAACATTTACACACACACACACACACACACACACACACACACACACACACACACACACACACACACACACACACACACACACACACACACACACACACACTCAGTGACCTTATCCTGACTCTAACAAACAGACATCACACATGCACACTAGTGCACGATGCACAAGCAGACTGAAATGTGTGTGTGTGGACCAGTGGTGTAGTCTAGTTTTTTGTAGTGAGCATACTGTGATTTTTCCCTCCCTCACTCGTCCCAAAGCGACACTCCATAAGCACCACTCACTAATGTGTACAGTATGAATCTACATGTAACTGACAGCATTCTGAAAGACTGCAACACAAGACAGCCAATGACATTTACAGCTGGGGAGACTGGACTGATTTTCTACTGTGTTTTTAAATTCCCAAGCCTGACCTTCAGTCCACAAGGCTGGCCAGGAGTTCTCATCTCTCTCATCATCTGAAACAAGGAGATATAAACATTGCATTCAGTTTAACTGCTGTACATAGACACACTCATATCTGTGTTATCTCTCCCCTTCTCCTGCATTCATTGATCTGCACACTAATGTTACTGAAGTTATTATCTAGTTATGTTGGCCTGAGAAAGTCAACATACTGTTGACTGTGTGAAAGATGCTTGGGACAGTTGACTGATCTGTCACTGCTCCCCGGGCCGAAAGTTCTGTCACAAAGATGTTGTTACGTATCCTCGCGCTTTTTTAAGTGGGTATACGGAAGTCCTTGACCTTTCCTAGTGGGCATACGCCGTATACCTGCGTATCACGTAGACTACACCACTGGTGTGGACTGACCCAGCTAACAGGGAACGTTCTCTCAAAGTTATAAAAAATATTCTTCCAATAAATAGAACATTTATTCAAAGTTCTCTGGTCTATAATAATATTTTCACACAGTTAGCACAAAAACATTTATACATTGTTCAGTGAATGTTTTTTTCCCCCCCCTGAAATCTTTTAGTTGAACATTCGTATAAAAAAAGAACATTCCAAAATAATGTTTTTTTAACTTAATGGGAACGTTACGAAAATGTTTTTAGAACATGTTTTTGTTAGCAGAGGAGTTATCTTAGGTCTTTAATAATGTTTTCAAAACATTGACAAATGTTATTTCATTTACTGAAGTAAGAGTCAGTCAAGCTATAGCTAATAAAAATATATTTTGCTTAATGTTCATGTTAAGTTATGAAAACGTTATTTCTGAATGTTCTCAAAACATCTAGTTTTTAAACATTGAAAGGACATTTTTTTCTTGGTTATGTGAATGTTAAAGAAAATGTTACGGCAACATTCCGTTTTATCAAATGTTGTGAGAATGTTACTTTTGAATTTTCTCTGAACCATAAATATGAACGTAAAAAAAGTTAGACGAACAGTTTCTGAAAAACATCGAATGATGCATAGATACTGTTTTTTGTGCTAATGTTTAGAGAACACTGTTAAATAGCAGTTAACTTTAAATAGAATTCTATTACAGCACTGGAAGAATGTTTGTTCGTAACTTTGGGACAACCTTGTCAGAACGTTCTGAGAACGTTATAAGAACATTCCATTATTTTAAGAATGTTAGCCGGGCGGAATCAAGATGATGATGATGAAGAAGAGGCAGGATGTCGTGATTTCTCAGAAGTGCTCAAAAATCTATTTTCATGCTTGCAGATCTAAAGCGAGCTGGTGAGAGACGGGACGAGGTGTGAAGCGAGGCAAGCAGCACATCTCTCACATGTCGTGTCTCTGCCTCCGAGGCCGACGGTTGCCGTACCGACAGGAAACCACAGTGATGTCACTCCTGAGTGACGTTCTTCTCCAGAAGCGCTGACAAAAACACCTCATCTGATTAATAAACCCTACCCCAGTACTGAGATACTGAAACAGATAAAGCATAAATTCACCACACGATGCACATTTCTCTCATATCTGGTTTAAAATAAAGACATTGATGGTTCTGCGAAGAACATTTAACATTCATGGAATCTTTCATTGCACAAAAAGTTCTCGAATGTCTAAATATGTGGACGCAGGAATAAGGTTTGAAACTTGAATAGTTGATTTTAAAAAACAAAATACACTACCGTTCCAATGTTTGAAGAAACGTTTATTAGCTAAGGACACATTAAACTGATCAAAAAGGACAATAATGGCATTCATAGTGTTACAAAGGATTTCTATTTCAAATAAAATGAGCAGCAAATCAGCATATTAGAATGATTTCTGAAGGATCATGTGCCACTGAAGACGGGAGTAATGAAGCTGAAAATTCAGCTTTACATCACAAGAATAAATTACATTTTACAACATATTCATATAGAAAACAACTATTTTAAATTAGAATAATATTTCATTACTCTTTTTACTGTATTTTGGATCAAATTAAAGCAGCCTTGGTGAGCAGAAGAGACTTCTTTACAATACATTTAAAAACTTGCAGAGATTATTAATCCACATGAATCTATATTAAATCTATAATCAAATTAAATCCATTAGAAAAAAACTAAACTTCAAAACTAACATTGTCCGTAACAAACAATGATTATAATATATTTAATATTTATATATTTATATTTAATTATATTAAATATTCATTTAAAAACGTAAAATATTAATATAATGAATAAATGTATTATATTTATTCATTGTATTAATATTTTAAATTATTAAAATGAATATGTATATATATATATATATTTTTTTTTTTTGTAAATGCAATTTACTACATGAAAAATACAGGGGGGAAAATGTACGTATTTTACCATCTGCAACTGCAAAAAATATTACACACACACTCACACTTCATAATCTGCAGATGTATTAAAAACATACATCACTGAAATGTCGTGATATGATCATCTGTTCCTCGGCGCGTCTGACAATAACTGAAATGCAATATTATACGGCAGAGCTGCAGCATTCATCATGAATATTGCATGCGGCTCTCTAGGTTTTTGCGGGCTGTTTGATTGCTGCTGACTGATTAAAACAATAAAAACAGCTGCTATGGAGGTGTCAGAGATATGAGAGACATCTCAGATGCACAACAACAGTCTCAGACCTACCAACGTGTGTTTGTGTGCTGAAAGAGGCTAATGCTGGTGTAGACTGTGTGTGTTGGATGTGAAGTGGCCTCTGCTGTGTGTCTGTTTGGACTCTTGATCACATTAGCGTGTTCTGTTGCTCTTGATGAATATTAATCTGCAGCGATAAACTTCAGTTATCTGATGCAGTGCGTGATGGGTGACCATCTGCGGCTCTCTTGGGGGATTCTGGAATTGTTGGGGGCTGGTGATGAATCTGTGTGTTGTGGGGGTTTCCTATTGTGCAACAATAATGGTCTGTCAGTCGAGCTAAAGGAAAGATTGATGTGTGTGTGTGTCTGTGACGTCTGAGGATCAGCTGTGTAAGGAATGAAGAGAACGGAAGAGAAAAGGCCTGTTAACAGCAAATCTAATGCAACTAAATGACACAAAAATACAGTATTCATTACGTCATGTCAACTTTTGTCATTTTCTAAAAAAAAAAAAACTTATAAATCAATAAAATGATGGATAAATTAAAAAAAAAAAAACACACAATGACTGCATGAGACAAAATTATAATTTTCTGAATTTTATTCATTTTCTGAAAAACCTAAATAAATTGTTCATTCATTCATTAATAAATCAATGAACAAATAAATAAATAGAATTGGCAAAATTATTTTCATGTAAAAAAATCTCAATGAAATCCACAAAAAATGTGGATACCTGAATTAATTTTCCAGCATTCAAACTATTTTTTTGAATTTTTTTAATTAAAAAATTAAAAAGTAGACTATAACAACCCCCCCGAAAAAAAATGTAAAAAAAACTAATCGACATAAAAATATAAAGTGTTTATTTAATGTCAAACGTTTGACAATTTTTTTGGAAAACCTAAATTAATTTTAGGTTTCATTGATAAATAAATAATCTTTAAAAAAGTAGACTAAAAAACAATTATTAAATTAGTAAATATTCACACTGTTCTTTGAAAACAATGTGGACACCTGAAAGTATTATTCAGCATTCAAATGATTATTCTGTTAATTAATTATAATAATTAATTATTATCTCTTTTAAAAAGTAGACTTAAAAAAAAAATAATAATAATGCAAAAAAAGTGCCCTTAAAATTCTTGAATCAAATGTTCAGCAATTAAAATAATTTTAAAAAACTAATGAATAAAATAAAGACCTTTTCAGTGTGTTATATTTCTCAGTGTGGTGTTCATAGAGATGTGCTGCTCTCGTGCATGCTTTTCATGCCAGAAAAATGTGGCTTGGTGTGAACAGGCCAGAAAGACATGAAAGAACAAGAGAGAAGAATAATTAACATGAGCGACAAGAAACAAATGATGCGGCAGTATATATATATATCACTGAATGCACGACAAATGATCATTATTATAAATAATCATTAAAAGAATTCATGTTTTGCTGTGATTCCAAATTAAAAACATGATGATGACTGATAATTGTCAATGAAATCAGGCCAAACGTTGAGATAATTTGCAGTTCATCTCTGCTTGATCTCGTGCTCCGACAAGCTCCGCGTTATGTGTTCAAACCTGAGCCCATCTCTGACATTAATGGCTGCATCTCTCAACAATAGCACACAGGGTGTGTGTGTATGTGTGTGTGTGACATACTAAAGCCTGCCGTTTCCCTCACATGTCTTTGATCGTTTCTTGCTACCATGCAGAGTTAATACAGGCTTGACATTTCCCCAGGTCAATTAGAGATAATTAGTCTGAAAACACATGAACACACACACACAGTGTCTGAGCTGATGTCGTTGGTTATTTAGCGTGTGTTTGACGAGGACAGACGAGATTAGCTGGAGACAAACATTTAACATCTGATTGGTTGAAACTGGGGAGGTTTGAGAGGTTTAACGAACTTTGAGTGTGTATGTGACATTAAGATGTATAATATAAACCGCATCAGCTACTTTTACAAAACGAACGGGGTACAAAAACTGTCAGACAGACAAAGTGTCAGTACTGTTTGAACCCTTATTAATTAATTCTGACATATTATTATTGTTTCTTCTCATCTTTTATAATCAAACACAAACTTTTTTTGCACATAAATTAAGCCAATTATAATTCCTACAGTGTAAAGCTTTTATTTAATAATTTATAATAACGTATCTATTTATTTATTCACATACATACATAATTACACACAACATATACAATGTTTGGGCCGTATGGGAATAAATAAATGAATACATTTCATATGAATGTGAATGCAAATGATTCATGTATTCTACATAATTGCATTCATGACATAACATAAGTATGTGTCACATTTTCAACACTGAAAAGCAGACATTATGGTGTAATCAGTTTTTCCTCTCAGTGTTGTTATTGTTAACGGGAACTAAAACTAAAACTAAGTTGTTTCTGGTATATAAATCTGGAATAAAATATAAATAAAAACAAACGTAATAAATTAAAATCAGAAAATAAGACATGTTGACTGGGTAACTAAGTGAGTTTAAGTTGAAGTACTAAAATAACAAACTAAAACAGAAATGAAAATAAAATATAAATATATAAAAAACCCAGAAACTAATTTTTTTTTAAAAGAAAAAAAGACAAAATCACATAACAAAATTCCTAAAACTCAATCTATAATTAATATGAAAATAGGAAATAAAATACAACCAAATTCAAAATATTAATAAATACTATAAACAATACTATAACATTTCTACTTCTACAGTAACAGTCTCTCTCTCTCTCTCTCTCTCTCTCTATATATATATATATGAATATAAAATATATAAAATATTAAACAATTATTTCCTGTTTTGTAATTCATTTTAAAGTTTTAGTAATTTTGTTGTGTTTTATCATTTTTGTTGAAAGTTTTTTTTGTTTTATTTTATTTCAGTTAATGTTTATTTTATTTTAGGTACTGAAGTTTTAGCAATTTTGTTGTGTTATTGTCATTTTTATTAGGTTTTGCTTTTTAAATATTTCTATATAATTTTTATGAAGTTTTAGTTTTTTTAGTACCTCAGACTAAACAAAAATAATGCCTTGGTCTTGGTAACTAGCTGAAATAAAAATCTTTTATTTTATTTCAGTTAATGTTTAGTTTTTTTTTTTTTTAGTTCATAATAATAATGCTGTTTCACAGAAGAGGGAAAGTCACACAGGTTTGGAGCGATGTGAGGATGAGTATATAATGACAAAATCTTCATTTTAGGTGAACTATCCGTTAACGCACAATGTCGGTGATGCTTCCAGATCATTCTAGACATATATCTAATATAATCCATCTGCAGTCATAAACAAAAACCGTTTAATATTGCGTGTAAACATTACAGCGGGAAACATCACACGCAGGTCATTATATCTGTTTAATTGGCTTTAATTATAACTTCAAGTAGCATTTACATGATGAATTACACGATTACAGTCATGTAAGCATGCAGGACAATTACTCTGAATAGCAGAATGAATGTGGGTGTGTGTCTGATGCTGCGTCTGTACGTGTGTGTGCCTGTACTGTCCTCAAACCAGGGCATTTCCCACAGAATGCGTGTGTGTCTCTGGTTGTGTGTATATGTGTGTGTCTGCATTTGTGTGCATGTCTGTGTGTGTGTTTGCATGAGTGTGTGTGTCTGTGTGTGTGTATATATGTGTGTCTGCTTGTGTGTGTGTGTCTGCTGGATCTGTGTGTGTATGTGTATCTGTATGAGTGTGTGTATGCTTGTGTATGTGTATGTGTGCGCGCGTTTTTGTGACAAATGAGGACAGAAATTTATATAATGACAAGGGTATGACATGGGTATTACTAGAATGAGGTGACTTTTCAGGACATTACACCATGTCCCCACTTTTCAAAACGCTTATAAATCACACAGAATAGAGTGTATTGAAAATCTGAAATAGCAGAAAGTCTCCTGTAAGGGGTAGGGTTAGGTGTAGGGTTGGTGTAGGACAATAGCACATACAGTTTGTACAGTATAAAAACCATTACGCCTATGGGATGTCCCCACTTTTCACAAAAACAAACATGTGTGTGTATATGTGTTTCCTTGTGTGTCTATGTGTGTGTCTCTGTTTGTGTGTGTGTGTGTGTGTCTATATGTGTGTGATTGTGTATCTTCATGAGTGTGTGTCTCCAAGTGCATGTGTGTCCGCAGAGGTTGACTGAAAGGCTAGAATCTGCTGCGGTCAGAGCTGTCAAACACACACAAACATGACAGGACGAGACGAGATGAGACTCAAGTGAACACAGAGACACAATGAAGACCCGTTCACTGTAACGATATTCATAAATATATCTCTCCTGGTTGGAGGAATTTTACGCTGCCATGGTGACGGCCAACAGAACATGAGCTGCTGAAGCTTCTAATCGTTCTAAATTTAAAAGAACAACAGAGTTCACACCACAACTATAACAAAAACGCCACTAAGGAATGATAGTATGGAAGCTTGTTTCTGCCATGGGATAAAAATAAATGAATAAAAAATATTTTCTTGCAGTTAGAATTGTGAGCTATAAACTCAAAATTGCAAGATTCAAACTTGATAAAAGATAAAAAGTCATGATTTTTTAAATGGTTTATTTTATTTCAGGTAATGTTTATCGTATTTCAAGTACTGATGTTTTAGGTTCTGCTTTTTAAATATTTTTATTTTGTTTTTATTAAGTTATAGTTATTTTAGTACCTCAACTTAAACTAAACCAAAATGAGAAATGCTGCCTTGGTAACTAGCTGAAATAAAAAATATATTTTTAATATTTTATTTTTCTTTGGTGGTGAAACAAGAAAACATAATTGTGAGATGAAAATTTGGAATTGCAAGAAAAAAGTCAGAATTCAAAGTCAAAATAGTTTCAATCTCACAATTCAGATTTTTCCCACACAAAATTATGAGAAAAAAGCCTGAATTGTTTAA
Organism: Onychostoma macrolepis; assembly: GCF_012432095.1. Classification (NCBI taxonomy): domain Eukaryota; kingdom Metazoa; phylum Chordata; class Actinopteri; order Cypriniformes; family Cyprinidae; genus Onychostoma; species Onychostoma macrolepis. Next base: position 27,404,532 of record NC_081175.1, read on the forward strand.
AAAAGTCATAATTAACTTTTTCTATGTAGCTGGAATTACTTTTTTTCAGCAGATGAAAGATAAAAATATCAACAGCCAATCAGAATCCAGCCTGCTTTAACGAGCTCAAGCATTTAAAGCAACAGAAGGCAAATATGCAACACGCTTACAATAAACAAAACAATATTGTGTGGTGTGGGTGCTAATATACTGCGGTTATCATTATAGTTATTGTTCTTGGTGTGAACAGACTGTAAGAGCTTGACATTAGTGTAGTAGCAGACATTTTGACATTCACTGTGATTCATCACGCATTCATCCGCTGATTATAACAGTGTCATGTTGTATTACGGCAATGCTTGCAGTGTGGAAAGCAGTATTGATTAGAATAGTTTTGCTGTGTTGCATATCGTGGGTTTGCGTGTGTTCAGCTGAAGGTTCACGCCGCCGTAAACTGCTGCTAATCATTTGACATGCCAGACGCCGTTGTGCAGAAAGAAATGCAAGACAAACGCAGATTGTGCAAAAGCCGTGTGGATGGAGAACAGGATGATGATGAGAGAGAGAGAAAGAGAGATCAGGAAAGGAATGAAAGATGAGAAGAAAGGCCAGAGTGATGAAAAGAGCTGAAAAACGACTGAGGCAGATCAGATGAATAATGAAGCTCTAATCAAAGCCCTGCTCTCTCTCTCTCTCTCTCTCTCTCTCTCGTTAAAGAGTTATGTACTGTTATATACTGTAATTTCTCAGTTTTTTTTTAAGTTGACGCCATACATCATTTCATTCAATATTCATCTATCTATCTATATATATATATATATATATATATACATATATTTATTTATATATATAATAATATTTTCTATGTGAATCAATCTTAAATTGTAATTTATTCCTGTGATCAAAGCATCATTACTCCAGTCTGCAGTGTCACATGATCCTTCAGAAATAATATGCTGATTTGCTGCTCAAGAAACTTTTCTGATTATGTTGAGAACAGTTGTGCTGGCCAGTATTTTTGAACCATGATTTTTTGAACAGAATAAATGTTCAAATGTTCAAAAGAACAGCATTTATTTGAAACTGAAATCTTTTGTAACATTATAATTGACACAAGACAGTTCCTTAATGAGATCATCCACCAGGAAATTACATCGTTTTGGAGGGAAAATGACAATACAAAGACCCTAAGTATTAGTAAACCAAACAAACACCTTTCTGTGAAATGTTTTGCTCGGAAAGTGTGTTAGCGTTGTGTCACTTTACAATAAATGACAGGTGGTTTTATGTTCTGTTGTTTAATCTAATTCTATTCATATATTTGTAAGTGTGGAGTGGAGTGTCCGGACAGTTTTTGGGGCCCCTGCAGCTCACTGGGGCTCCTGGTTGGAGTAATATGACGCTCCCATGGTGACGGCCAACATAACACGAGCTGCTGATGCTTCACAGTGAGAAACACTCTGGTGTGTGTGTGTGCGTGAGAAGTTGCGACAGAAGGAAATGAGGAATGAGACCACAGACCCCCTAAAACCAGGCAGTGGGGTGGTCTGTCTGGAATCTCTCTTACACACACACATACACACACAATCTCTGACTGCACTCTTAGACAAACTTTTGCAATTAAGTATGTTAGTAATGAAATCTTGAATCAGAGTGGAAGACAGTGGGAAATACACACACACACACACACACAAACACTCACCTTTAATTTCCTTGCTTTAAAGCTGAAGTGTGTAATTTTGTACCATATAAGCTTAACCAACACTCCTCCCATCCATGATTGGTCAGTCAAACAGTTAGCCACGCCCCCAAACTCACACTATTGGTTGAGTCAGTGTTGCTGTGACGGGCTGGTCGTGAAATCTAAAACAAACAGATCAATGACGTGTTACACTTTTTTGTTTATTAACACATTTAATCATTAATTTACATGAAACGCTTATGAATGTTCACACTCACTCCGTTAAGAACCAAAAAGGCTTTTACAGAAAAGTAGATGCATGTACACACTTACTTTAAAAAGTTTGTTAAAAAGTGTATAAAGACCTTTTGACCCTATTTTGCTGAGATGACATATTTGGGTCAGTATTCAGTGGTTATTCAGATTATTTCAATGCAAACACACACTCTCGAGTTGATGTGTTTCTCTCAGACATCAGTTCTCACTAATACTGCGCTGTGTGTTCAAAATTTCACACTTTCTTATTTAGTTTGGCCTTCACACGCCATTCAGCAGGCGAGAGCCAGATAAATTCAATCTGGTGACCTGCACAGCGGGTTCATGTATTCACAGCGCAAGATGAGAAAATCAAAAAAACCTTCCACAATTCTCTGATGTGAGCTGTGATTTTTTACGAGCCGACTTATGCAAACACTTTACATTGAATTTATTTCACAAAGTATCAGACTAGAATCTAACATTTGCAACATGTATGTGACTCTAAGAGATGAAAAATGAAAATTCAGTCATTTACTCACCCTCATGTCATTTTTTCTATAATGAATGAATAAATAAATGAATAAATAAAATTTAGTCTTGGATATTAAGATGTCTTGTTTTCTGAAGAAAAAAAAATTGATTTGATTTGTTACTTTATACACTGTAAAAAGTGATAAGTTGACTTAACTTAAAAAAATTGAGGAAACCCGTTGCCTTAAAATTATTAAGTACATAATAATTTTTTAAAAAAGTTAAGTGAACTTGACAATTCAATTAACTTATTTTTTTAATGATCATTTACTTAAAAATTTTAAGGCAACGGGTTTCCTCAATTTTTTTAAGTTAAGTCAACTTATCACTTTTTACAGTGTATGTGTAGCCCTTGTCACAATATTCAAAGCTTCAGAGCATCTTTACAGAAAACGGTTATTTTAATGTTACAATGAGTAAGTGAGTTTATACTGAAATCAATTATATCACTTTGCTTCTCAAGTAAATGTATTTTTATTTAAGATTGTTCAGATAATTGAACTGAATTACTGAGTAAGAAAATCATTTTTCAGTGTATAAATAAAGTAAAAAATGATTTGACTTAACAGATACAGTCATTTTGGGTCACAAAAATCTGAAAAAATACATTCTGCATTTAACAGGCTATTGAAAGCATTTAACCAATGTGAGAAATTCAGAAGAATTTCAGGATCACTCACACACACACACACACACTGTAGGGGACTGAAAGGATTGTTCTGCCAGAGATGAGAGTGGAAGACTTTGCCCACGCCAGCAATGTCAGCCAGAATATCACAGAGAGAGAGAGAGCAATAGACAGACTGTATGAAAAGAGAACGAGGATGTGCATGTCAAAAGAGGAGAGCGAGCAATTAGTGTGTGTGTGTGTGTGTGTGTGTGTGTGTGTGTCTGTGTATGTGTGTGTGATGAATGCGTCTTTGTCTGGCTCACGTGGCGGGGCAGATTCGCTTGACCCGCGCGACCCCTGACCCTCAGCGACAGGGCAACACTTGACCGCAGGAGACAATGCAGAAGAGCTGCGTTTAGCAGATGGAGAGATAAAGAGAAAGAGATGAATTATCATATCAATTACACCCAACATCATATCGCTGCCGCCTCGCTGTCAATCAGAACTGAGCCGAAATACATCAGTTAATCAACAGAGAAATCAATTGCATGATCACAAGCACTGTATACTGTAGTTAGGCTGTCAAAGATTTACTGTCTTTCATTACAATGACCTTCTGACAGGGGAAATAATAACGTCACTCAGATTACTTTCATTTTTATACTTCTGTCTTAAATACTGTTCAAAATTCATTCATATTTTTATTCTGCAAGGACGCATTAAATTGATCAAAAGTGACAGTGAAGACGTTTATAATGATATTAAAGATCTCTATTTCAAATAAATGTTGTTCTGTTGAACTTTCTATTTATCACAGAATGCTGAAAAAATAAAAATCAAATTCAACATTGATAATAATCAGAAATGTTTCAGTAAATCAGCATATTAGAATGATTTCTGAAGGATTATGTGACACTGAAGACTGAAGTAATGATGCTGAAAATTCAGCTTTGATCACAGGAATAAATTACATTTTACAATATATTCACATTGAAAATGTCTTTTTTAAATTGTAATAATATTTCACATTTTTCTGTTTCACTGTTTTGATCAAATAAATCCAGCCTTGGTGAGCAGAAAAAGCTTCTTTGAAAAACATTAAAAAATACTGACTCCAAATGCTGTCCTCATAATAAAGATGCATTATAAAAGCAATAAACCGTGAAAGGCTATGCATTACAGTGATTTTACCACGGTTATAGTTGTTTGTGTTGCTAGGTGTTCAGTGCCTGAATCTCCTTAAAACATGGTAAAATCACTGTAGTACACAATCCAAGTACGCAGTAATATGATAAAAACACCAGTGTTCATTTATTAATCATAAATATTGATCATTGAATTATTTTTTATTATATTTTTTAAATGATTATAATAATTTTAAATGATTTTTACGTATAATTTTTTTACAAATTTGACTGTAGAATGCAGTGATTAACCAATCAGCATCAAGTATCCAAGAGAGGCGAATAATAATAACAGCACAGAACTGTTTAACTTATAGGTGGTAACCCACAGGATTATTTCTCTCTGTCAGACGAATGACAGTTTACACATTCACACCATCAGACACAAACATACAGAAACTGAGGACGTTTATATGACCAGAATTGATCCTGAAGAAATACAATAACGTCTGGCAGCTGAAAAAGAGAGATGATAATAGTGAGCACATAAAGGAATGCTGTGGGTGAGCGGACGGAGAAATGAAATATCTGCTCATGTAAACGCTCCTTTCTACGTCTGTCCATCTGTCTGTCTGTTCCAGCGGTGACGGCGTCAGTCCTCAGCCTGTTTGTGTCTCATATTCTCAATAGTCTATTGTGGTGAGAGACAGACGCACGTCCTTGGTGCTCGGGCTCCAGCGCTGCTGGGTGGGAGAGACAGGGAGGAGGTTCTGGCTCCAGTCAGCCTTCATTCACAATCACACACACACACACACACACACACACCCTTAACAATCCGGGCCACTCAAGTATGCAGACAGATCCGAATGCCGCTTATCCAATCAGATTTCAGAGCAGGAAATGTTTGTTTTATGAAGAATGTTTTAGAACACAGACTGCATCCCACAATGCAATGCGATCAAATCAACCTCTTGTGTGAGGCATGAGCTAGAAGTATTTCTGACTGAAATCCAAAACATTCAGTGAAAATGATAATAGCATACAACAATGAACATTTCAAAAAAGTTGCTTGCAACATTGTTACCACGTCATCATCATTATGCACATTTAGTGGTTTCATTTCATAATCTCAAATTTAAATACTTGAGTTTTAAATAAAAATGAATACAAAAGAAAATAATCCTAAAATAAAATATTTTAAATTAATCTATAAAAACTTCAACAACAAGTATTATTATTTTAATCTAAAATATTAATAATAAAATAAAATGTTTAGTAATACCTAATATTTTATTAATATAAAAATTATAAACAAAATAATTTATTTTAATATAATAATAATAACAAAATGTATTTCAATATATTTTAAATAAAATAATTTAATTATAATATAATTTAATAATAAAATAATAATAAAAATTTGAAGTTTTAAAGTTATACTGAAGTTATATTTTGTTATTATTTTTATTTTGATTTATTAATATTTGTATTAGGAATGTTTATTTTTTATTTATTTTAATTTTTTTTTTTAAGTATTTAAATCTAAGATAATAATTTAAATCCACTTGCTGATTTAAACAACAAAAATGTGGCAAACTACTGTTTTGTTTGGTAAATTTTAATTTTTACATGCTGACAACCTTTTCACATACAAAGTAGTAGAAAAATAGTCAGTGTACAGTATATATTGTGCACTGCACTACATTCCAAACACTGGCTGTGAATCGGTGATGAACGGCATTTTGAAAGGGTGAAAAATACTTTAAGACAGTTTAAGTTAAAGTGATGTTGAAGGCTGATGCTGTTTCCTCATCTCAGTCTGTCAGACAGAACACACACACACACACACACTGAGTGGGAAATGCGAACAGCGGCATGCTGACAGCGCTCACCGTCACACTGTTTCTAGGAGACAGGAAGCTGTTATTCACAGCATGTCAAATCATGCGGTTGCGCTCCCGCCCGCATCATATTCACGGCATGAGTGTGTGTGTGAAGGAGCCAGACAGAAATGATGAAATGCTCTTTGTCATTCGAGATTTTTTCCACTCATTATCATATCATCTATAATTGAGAGTTTAATTTAAAAAGTTAAAAAGATGAGAAACTATAAAAAAAAAATAAAAAAAAAAGAATACAATGGTTCACTACACTAGAGTTTGACTTGCATGTGTAAAAGGAACAACTCTGGCATTGTTCACTCACCCGCACTGTCTTTGTTTTCTGGAAATGTTTAGCAGGATGTTCACGCAGCCCTTTTCCATGCAATAGTGACCAGCATCTGCTAAACTCCTAGACGAACAGAAAACACCATAAACTTCAGATCTGAAGAAAAGAATTGGGCTAAACAGTATTTAACAAAATACTTATTTCACTACAAAAAGAGAACACATAAAAAAAACATACAGGGACTTCTAACCAAGCAAAAAAATAAAATAAAATAAAAATATTCTATGAAAAATCAAAACGAAAATTTGCCTCAGCAACTAAATTAAACAAGTTTAAGTTAAAGTAATAAATGTATTAAACTTAAAACTGAAATAAACAAAAGCACATAAGAAAATTACTAAACCATAAATTAAAATATAAATTGAAAAAAAAAAAAACTAATATATATATATATATATATATATATATAAGTCTTTGGTTCTTTTAATTGTGATGATTTTGGCTCACATTTAACAAAAACCCACCAATTCACTCTCAACAAATTAGAATATAGTGACATGCCAATCAGCTAATCAACTCAAAACACCTGCAAAGGTTTCCTGAGCCTTCAAAATGGTCTCTCAGTTTGGTTCACTAGGCTACACAATCATGAGGAAGACTGCTGATCTGACAGTTGTCCAGAAGACAATCATTGACACCCTTCACAAGGAGAGTAAGCCACAAACATTCATTGCCAAAGAAGCTGGCTGTTCACAGAGTGCTGTATCCAAGCATGTTAACAGAAAGTTGAGTGGAAGGAAAAAGTGTGGAAGAAAAAGATGCACAACCAACGGAGAGAACCGCAGCCTTATGAGGATTGTCAAACAAAATCGATTCAAGAATTTGGGTGAACTTCACAAGGAATGGACTGAGGCTGGGGTCAAGGCATCAAGAGCCACCACACACAGACGTGTCAAGAAATTTGGCTACAGTTGTCGTATTCCTCTTGTTAAGCCACTCCTGAACCACAGACAACATCAGAGGCATCTTACCTGGGCTAAGGAGAAGAAGAACTGGACTGTTGCCCAGTGGTCCAAAGTCCTCTTTTCAGATGAGAGCAAGTTTTGTATTTCATTTGGAAACCAAGGTCCTAGAGTCTGGAGGAAGGGTGGAGAAGCTCATAGCCCAAGTTGCTTGAAGTCCAGTGTTAAGTTTCCACAGTCTGTGATGATCTGGGGTGCAACGTCATCTGCTGGTGTTGGTCCATTGTGTTTTTTGAAAACTAAAGTCACTGCACCCGTTTACCAAGAAATTTTGGAGCACTTCATGCTTCCTTCTGCTGACCAGCTTTTTGAAGATGCTGATTTCATTTTCCAGCAGGATTTGGCACCTGTCCACACTGCCAAAAGCACCAAAAGTTGGTTAAATGACCATGGTGTTGGTGTGCTTGACTGGCCAGCAAACTCTCCTGACCTGAACCTGTCAAGAGGAAAATGAGAAACAAGAGACCAAAAAATGCAGATGAGCTGAAGGCCACTGTCAAAGAAACCTGGGCTTCCATACCACCTCAGCAGTGCCACAAACTGATCACCTCCATGCCACGCCGAATTGAGGCAGTAATTAAAGCAAAAGGAGCCACTACCAAGTATTGAGTACATATACAGTAAATGAACATACTTTCCAGAAGGCCAACAATTCACTAAAAAAATTTTTTATCGGTCTTATGAAGTATTCTAATTTGTTGAAATAGTGAATTGGTGGGTTTTTGTTAAATGTGAGCCAAAATCATCACAATTAAAAGAACCAAAGACTTAAACTACTTCAGTCTGTGGGCTTTAAATTTATTTAATACACGAGTTTCACAATTTGAGTTGAATTACTGAAATAAATAAACTTTTCCACGACATTCTAATTTATTGAGATGCACCTGTATATACTGTATATCTAAAATAATTCAAAATATTAATAAATATAATACCATTAATTAAATAAATAATACTAAAAGAACATTGATCCATCCATCCATGAATGTATAGATAGAGTATTTTGTCATTTTCACAGTCTCTCTCTGCAGATTCCTGTCTCTTTTTGTCTCCTGAAGAATGTGTGAGACAGACAAGAATATATTTTAACAGTCTGTTAGTGAGAAACACAGTCTGTTAGTGAGGTGTGAAAACACCCCCCACCCAGTGAATTCTCAACAGCAGTAGCATCTGAGTGAAACATGTTTATTTATTCAGGACTATTCTCAATTAAAGTCAAAATAAAGAATAAATAATGTGTGCAAATCTGACCTGTACGGAGCTAGGGCGTCGATATGCAATTGCTAGATGTTTTCTTATCGTTTGTGCGTTGCCAGGGCATTTCAGTTGCTAGGGTGCTCTGTATGGTTTCCATGATCTCCATCGTGTTGCTATGCAGTTGCTACGTGTTTTCTAATGGTGTTGTGCATTGCAAGGGCATTGCAATGTAGTTGCTAGGGTGTCACACACACACACACACACACACACACACGGTATCCAGGGCATTGCCATGCAGTTAGGTGTTTTCTTATGGTTCTGTGTGTTGACAGGGCGTTGCTATGCAATTGCTAGGGTGTTCTGTGTGATTTCTAGGCCATTGCTATGCAGTTGCTAGGCATTTTCTGTTTTATCAAAATTTTGCTTCTGGAGTAAATGTATCTTCATTAAAGAATTTTGAAATATTTGTATTGGAAAACATGAGAAAATAATGAACATGAAAATCAGTGTGCATCACAGTTTTTTAAAACTGTTTTATGGTCCAGCAGGTGAAAATGGTGCGTCTCATAATCGATGCACACACTGAACATTCACTAACACTAAACATGAGCAACAGTAAACATGATTCTTGACTTAGCAAACATCTCTAATTACTGTCGTCTGGTAGCAAATCTCGCTTATGATTTGTAAGCTAATAATGTCACTTATTTTGCACTAAATCCTGATAAAATCCACCATCAAAGACTCAAAACTAGGACAGAAACCACAGTGACGGCGGAGGCAAATAATCCTGCCGTTCACACAAACACACACCTGTGTGTGCAATTACTGACGGCCGGCCAAATCAAACCTGCTCGCGAACAACGGGGTTCGTTGTAGAGCAGATCACGTGACTGCGGTGTTGGGTTCAAACTTTCATGTGGAGCTGCTTTAAACATGCGCGCAAACACACACGTTCACTCATCAAGACTCATGCCACCTCGCAAATCAATGAGCTGTGTGTGTGTGTAGCTGGAGATGTTTTGAGAACCTCCTGACCGGCATGAAAACTCAAGCGCTCGGCTGAAGGGACACGGCTGCCAGCACAGAACTCGAAGAAACATTCTGGGTTACTTTCAACTTCAATTAAATTCTAGTGCAGGGTTCCTCAATAGGCGGACCGCTGGCAAATGTTTGGCCCATATTTCCAATAATGTGTTATAAAAATTCAAAGCAGCATCAGAAAGCGATTAACTTACATATACACCGGACGCGAGCGGTTCGGCGCGACGCAACAAAATACAATAGAACTTATTATAATCAGTGATGCCGTCTACACTGGATGCGGCGCGGCGCGACACGACAAATCCCTGACAGTAAACTGCTAACTGGTTCCATTTATAATGTACTGACACAAGGTTCAAATGATTTGCAATGCAGTGTAGATACTATGTGACAGCAAAAACATGGCAAGTGTGAAGTAAAGAAAAGTGGACAGGAAAATATATGATTCAAATGTGAATGGACTGAAATGCTAAATGCTGAATGGTCGCTGTCACGGGTAGTTAGGACAAAAATTACATGGAAAAGATACTTTTCATCGCGTCGCGTCACGTCTGGTTGTGACACACACACACAGTGTTACAGTTTGATCCCCAAAAATCTAAGTGTAAAAATATTAATGCTGACAGATCTAATGATTGAATTTGCAATTAGGGAAAGTGGAGAGAAGAGATCCAGTCTGGAGGTGAGCTGGGACAGTTGTTCATAATTGTTTGAATAAAACAGACTACTGGGGAAAAAATCTGAACATTTATTAATTGTGACCATCTTGTGACTATTTTAACAAAAGCAACAATAATATGATAATTGTAATAATAATAATTATATATATATATATATATATATATATATATATATATATATATATATATATACATATAGAGAGAGAGAGAGTCTGGGAATGTGTCGTCACAGCGGCAATGCATTCTGGGAATTTAGGTCATGGGAGCTACAGCGGAGACTGAGTGGTAGTGAATGTAGACTTTTTATATTATTTAATGTTTATATTATTCTACTTAAGATCGCGTTGCAGTGGTTAAGGCTTACTGTATCATAAATTGTCATATCCCTTTGCACGGCCGGTGTGAAAAACGTGCTTTCTCCGCGTTAGAAAGCCGAAAAAGCAGAGATTTTACCTGCAGACATTGATGATAAGGGCTATGGCAATTGATCATTCCAACGCGATCTAAGTTGAATCATAAACATTAAATATGTCTACATTCACTACGGAACTCAGATGAAAATTAAACCAAAACATGGTAAACATCTAAAATAAAATGTGGCTTTATAATTCATCTCTGCAGATTTAATATAGCCTATTATAGATACAGTGATTTGCATTAAACTGTAAGCCCTCACACCACTAATAGAAGGAAATCATATATGGAAATGTTATTTGCGGCAGCTCGTTAATACCCGGCCACTTTTTGTACAGATTAAGTTTAGTTCATTCACTTAATGGTTCGCATCGTTGTTCGGCATCGCTAGTAGGTGTCTTCAACTTGGTTCGGTCAAGTCAATGTGTTTATTTGCATAGCATCCACAATACACATCGTTTCAAAGCAGCTTCAAGTTCTGTTACCTCTATAATGGCTTAACTCTTAACACTGAGCAGTTTTACCGGGCAATATAACCATGATCCACTGTTTGAGATCTAGCTGTAGTGTATTCTCCCCTTACAAAATTAGCCATGGTTTTGCTACTCTAACCATAGTTTATCCATGGTATTTAATACGATTGTGGTTATAGGAATGGTAATACATACACCAAAAACACGGTCGCTACACGTTTAGTAAAACCATGGTTAATTGTCGTAAGTGTTTTAGCAGTTATATCAGTACCACTGTAGTGAAGGAGACTGATTAGTAATGAATATTTGCAGCCTCTCAGACAATCAACAGAGCGATTTTTTTTATTTAAAGAGATTTACATATTAGTCCGTTTTATTCTAAGCGTATTTAAGATGTTTTTCCAAAAATATGAATGTAAAACGGTCGGCTTTTTCTGTGGTGATTTGCATTTGTTTACGCTGTGTGCTCCTGAGCGTGACCTAAAACATGGCGGAATCCGACGCGGTCAGTGGCCCTTGGCTTGGTATTGTTGGCCCTCGGCGAAAACTAATTGAGGAACCCTGTTCTAGTGTAACAGAGGCAAAAGCTGTGCAGGTAATCACTCCCCTGATCTCAAGAGGTGCACTAGCGACTGACAAAATAGACATTGTTGCTGGGTTTAGGCTACGTTCACACTAGTGCACTTTCATTTTAAGACGCATAACTTTTGCGATGGTTACGCCTGTCGTTTACAGTACTCCAGTGTTTTTGGCCCTCAAAAACGGAGACTTTCGAAAACGCTGCAGACCCCGTTTTAGTTTGAAAACTCTGGGGTTGCATTTCAGTGTAGACGGACCAAAACTGACACTTTTACTACTTTTACGAATCGAAATCAAATTGCACTGCATCTTAATAGGGGTGAATCGTCTCACATCATATCGCATCAGTAGCTGCTTATGTCTCTATAATGTATCAAATCGTTGGCTTTGCATCGAGATGTGCATCGCATCGGCCTCAGTTATGGAGATGCCGCTACAAGGTGTACATTTAATCAGTTCCTGCATTCCCTGGGAATCGAATCCTTGACCTAGTGCCTAGTGAGCTATAGGAATTTTAAATGTTCAACAGAAAACACACCTCAGGTTGAAGTTGGAGAGACGAGATGAGAACGACATGTTGCTGCTGCTGTCGCTGTCGAGCGTAGCAGGGGTCAAACCTTCAGCCTGTCACCGGAGTTCACGTCGCATAGCAACAGGGGCACACTCCCAGGATAGTTTCGCGGTGACAGTTGCTAGACAGGAGCAGGAGCTTAGCAACAAAGACATCAGGTGCTACTGCCTGCTGCTCATGAGCTGACACCTAAACCACATGCCGACACACACCGGGGGGGGGGAGTGAGTGAGTGAGTGCGTGCGTGTGTGTGTGTGTGTGTGAGAGAGAGAGAGAGACTAACACAACACTGCAGAGACAAACATAATAACATAATCTCCTACAGAGACATACAGAATGATGGACAGACAGACAGACGGAGAGACAACCAGACAGAGAGACAGATAGATAGATAGACAGACAGACAGAGAGACAAATAGACAGACAGACAGACAGACAGACAGACGGACAGATAGACAGACAGACAGACAGACAGACGGAAAGACAACCAGACAGACAGACGGACAGATAGATAGACGGATAGATAGACGGACAGACAGAACTACAAAACAACAGATATATTTTTACAGATCAGTGTATGTTTGTATTTTATGGAAAACAGCTGCCTGAACATTTCCTTTTTCTAAAGAAAACAGAAAGTCAAATTTGAAACAACATGAGGGTAAGTAATTTAGATTTTTTGGGTGAACTACAAACATTTTTCTCAGTGTTTCTCTATCCAGATATCAGAGCACTCAGATTAACCCCTACAGCAAACGCTGTCACACAAGTCTTCCCTCTGCAGGCTGAAGAAAGAAGCCTCTTTGAGTTCATCGCTGCTGAAAAACGCTTCAGCGCCTCCTCTGCGCTCCGAGCGGACGGCCTGTTGGTGTTGGCAGGCAGGGCAGGGAGGATTTGGAAGCGGATCAGGCTTGGCTGGAAATGAAGAGAGGTTTGGGTTTTCAACAAGAAGCCATAGCGGAGACAGGGGGGTGGGGGCGAAGGGCTCAAAAGAGAAGATGAAAGCGGGAAAAACGGAGCAGAAGAGAGAGGGATTGAACAAGAGAGAGAGAGAATTCCAGGCTCCAACAGCAATACGTTATGTGGCAGAAAAACACAACCATTAAACAGTTCATTCAGGAAGTGAACAGGTCATGACATCATTTCCTCGCTGGCAGGGGCAGGATGTGGGCCGATGGTTGTACAGCTCCTCCAGAGAGAGAGAAATAAAAAACGACAAATGGCTATAAAACAGAACATATCTGAGTTGCATATTTGAAGTATTAAAAGAAAAGTTCACCCAAAAATGAAAATTCGCTGAAAATGTGCTCACCCTCAGGCCATCCAAGATGTAGATGAGTTTGTTTCTTCATCAGATTTGGAGAAATGTAGCATTACATCAGTTGCTCATCAATGGATCCTCTGCAGTGAATGGGTGCCGTCAGAATGAGAGTCCAAACAGCTGATAGAAACATCACAATAATCCACACCACTCCAGTCCATCAGTTAACGTCTTGAGAAGACGAAAGCTGCGTGTTTGTAAGAAACAAATCCATCACTAAGACATTTTCTATTCAAACCATCACTTTTAGCCAAAATCCCAAGTCCATAATCCATAATAACGCTTCCTCCAGTAAAAAAGTCATCTGGTCTGAATCAGGAGGGAAATCTGCACAGATCAAGCACCGTTTACAAGCCAAAACAGTCCAAAACTGCTCTAAACATATATGTGTGGATTTTAATGTGAGAAACAACAGGAGATGGACTTTTCACTGGAGGAAGTGTTATTATGGAGAGAGGACTCGCTTTTTAGCTGGAAGCAACAGTTTGAAGTTAAAACAACTTGATGGATTTGTTTCTTACGAACACAAAGCTTTTTGCTTCACAAGACATTAATTGATGGACTGGAGTGGTGTAGATTACTTGTGGATTATTGTGATGTTTTATCAGCTGTTTGGACTCTCATTCTGACGGCACCCATTCACTGCAGAGGATCCATTGATGAGCAAGTGATGGAATGCTACATTTCTCCAAATCTGATGAAGAAACAAACTCATCTACATTTTGGACAGCACAATTTCACCCATTTTTGGGTGAACTATTCCGTCAAGAATCTGGTCTCATGCACTGGCCGTCACTCACTCACACACACATTCTCTCTGCAGGTAGCTGATCTCTGTCCTCCTGCACAGCTGTCAGATCGCTGCGCTTGAATCTGTGTGGCAGCTGCAGCAAGCATCCAGCTGTGTGTGTGTGTGTGTGTGTGTGAAGCCAAATGCTCCTTTGTCATCTACAAACAATAGAAACAATCGGGCGACACACTCACCCCGGACATGGCAATTAATCACACAAACAGAGTGGAGGGTGCTATGGAGATGATGATGATGATGATGAAGGGGGTGTAGAAGAAAACAAAAGGGATGCTAGATGTTAATAAAGACATTGAGACAGCACATTACAGTCAATATCTGCTTCTGATAGTATTTATGAATATTTTGAATGAGCTTTTATTTGTATATTTTCAGTTTTCATTCTAATTTTATTTTTAGTAATTTTTTATGAGCTTTTGTATTAGTATTTTCGCTAGTTTTTATCAGTAATTGCATGAATGTGATGTTCAAGAGGAGTCTGGATGGTGTACTATTTCTAGTGGATTTTCAAAGTGTGCATTCATGCGTTTTGAGGTAACATTACCCACAGTCAGTTACACACAACCAGGTTTGATGAACTTAAATGCTAAGTCATCTCAAAATGTTCAGAAAAGAGTATTACGGAAAAAGAACTTTCTTTTAAACACGTATTCTTTTAATACTTTATATAATTGGAAATGTTTGAATAATATGGACAGTAAACCTAGATGAATCATAATTGAATATATATAGAATAAAGAATTTAATTATATCACCAATAAAAAACTGACAATATTAGAATCCTAAGCTAAAAATTGTTTTATTATTATTATTATTCTAAAAGATTTATTTATTTATTTATTTAAATTTTGGGCTATTTTTTATTTTTATTTATTAAGGAACCCATACACCCCCAAAAATGCAATGATCATAAAATATAGATAAATTTGTTAGTTGGGATAGGAAACGCAGGCCCAACAAAACAACACAAAAAAGCAGTGTTGTTATTGTTAACTAAAAACTTAAATCATTAACGAAACCAAGAAATCATTTTAAGCTGCAGAAAACTTCTAAACTGAAATAAAAAAAAAATTGAAATTATAAACAACTAATAAAATTTGCGAAATTTAGATGAAAACCAAAAACATGCAAATAAAATCTCATTCAAAATATGAATACATACTATATAACCATATATAAATCATAATAACATAACACTTTCAATAACATAGCAAGTTCTTCACTCTGCACGAAAGGAAGAAAAATGGACAGCAAACATCACTAAGCAATAATCATCAAAGAAAAGGACAAACACTTCATGTTACACCCCTTCTCAGTTTATTTTCAGTTGCATAAAAAACAAAACAATCGCTGACATCTTTGAATGAGCCCAGATCTACAGTTTGGTCAGCTGACAAGGTTGCCACATCTGCTTTGCATGTCAATTAGATGCAAATGAAGATGATCTGCATTCAATAGTCTGGTGGGTCGCAACACTGAAGAAGTCAAAGGTCACATGATGCCTGCTGCTTGAATGGGGCGGAGCCTAAAACAAACCCTGATGATGCTGAGAGCAAATCAAAGGAAACTCTAAAATACAAAAACTGAAATCATGTTTTAAAGACAAACACACACTCACCGAGCATCAGCTATTCAGTATGCATGTATAAAATCACTCTGAGGGGAAATCTGGCCAAAAAAAAAATCAAAAGAAAAAATTGCTAAATCATATTTTGCATGAAGAAAACTTCAATCTACTTTATGCAAAATATTTCAATATTTTTTCCTTTAAAATTTAGGGTGAAATATGAGCCAGATTCAACCCTCATGTGTGCGTTTGTCTTTTCATGTGGATTCTTGATGCAAGACAGAAAATACACAAACCCCAAACCGGCCGGCAAACCACGAGGTTCTGCGTGTGTTTCCTCCCCTAAATTAAGCTGGAGGTCACCGACTATGCAAAAAAGTTCAAAAACACTTCCTATGTTCCTCCTCATGGTCTAAAATTCATATTCAATGTGCCGTTTACAAGATTACATGTACTGTAGCTTATTTATAACTAGATGACTGGCTTGTGTTAAATCAATATCAATGCACACAGTCGTCAAAGCCAGAGAAATCGACACGTAATAGCTAGATATACCGTTAAAAGATTCGACCACCATCCTCGGCAAACAAATTTAGTTCAAAGTAAATAGTTTTAAATAGAACGACTTGCAAAGAACGACCACGGCAAAACGGCCTATATACTCAATAGCCATTGTTGTTTAGTTTCATTTCGATTCATGCTCGATTTTTTATTTTTTTTTCGACATCTCACATTGTTTATTTAGGAAGCTGAACGTCGCAGGGCGATAAAAAGAAAATGGTCTTCGCTGCACAGGCCTTTCTATCAGCTAGAGATTCAACTCGCAGGGGTTTCGAAGGCCACTATTTTCTCCCAAAAAACCTGATTCTATGAATCATTCTAGCAAAAAGTGTTCGACTAACATTCGAAAACCTCCACAACCCGCATCACTTTTTACGTACACGTTTATCTTCTTTTTCTTTTTAATTTTTTAAAGCAATCGCCTTAAAACAGTGCAAAACGAAAGTAATCCTGTGCAACAGATCTACGACTAAAAACATACAAACCTCATTCGTGAAAAACGAGTTGGTGAATCATTCAACAACACAACATGTTACGAATGATTCGCGTTCCGCTTGCATTTCACAAACGAAGCCTATTACATGGACATTTATACGTTGTTTGTAAAAAACGCGACAAAGAAAGAGTAATAATAATAATAATAATAACAATAATGCATAATATTAAGGACACTATAACACATTATAAACAGGGACGCGGCCCGAGACGGAACGGGAACAGGAAACTCAAGCGATCCGACTGATGTTCATGAAGAACCTGACCACTTCATGTTGAATGTGTACTCTCACACACACACTAAAGTGTGTCTCCCATCTGCTGTGTGTGTGTGTGTGTGTGTGTGTGACAAAAGAAAGGCTCGCTCCAGCAGAGTCAGCGTGACTCCAGCTGGACGCCCCTGTCGGCCGACGGCTCCTGACACCCGGGGGGCCAAACGGGACGGATGGATGAAGAGCAGCCCCCGGGCCAAAGAAAAGACGTGAGAGCTCGTCCAGTCTCTGGGGTCCACAATTCAATGAACACAATTCATGAACACGGCCAGAGAATATCTTACAACAAAATCAAAAGAAAAAATAGAACAGGGAATTCTGATTTTGCTTAAAGAAAATGAAGCCTATTTTGAGGAGCATTAAGTCTTTGTGCACATTGGCATTATTTCCATGAATATTAAGCACATACCTACAATTACCCCCAAAAATGGTTAATTAAAATACATTTAAAAATCATGCATAAAAAACAAAAGTAAAAAAAATAAAAAATAAAAACATTTTTAGGTGAGTGCTTAACTATCATGAAAATAATGCAAAAAATTAAATAATAAAAACAGAAAAAAGAAAAGAAAATCTTTGAGAAATTAATTTTTTTGCTTAATATTTTCAGGAACAAGGAACTGTGTCAATTCTCATGAGTATTAAGCATATTTGTAACCCAAACTCTCCAAAAAAAAAAAGTATATCATTAATGCAAAAATGAATTAATAAAATTTTAACATTTATGAGGGTGTTTTTTGGTGCTTATTGAATGGTTGTGAAAATACAAAATTGAGTTCAATTTAAAACATTTAATAAAAATAATTTCATTCTCAAAATGATCATCATTACTTAAATGCAAAAAACATTTATTTATTTATTAATTAAAATGTAAAGTATTTATGCATCATGATCAATTTTGGTTAAGGAGGATGTGCTTAATTGTCAGGAAGAAGTAAAAATACAAAATTAAATTAAATTAATCTCATTCTGAAAATGATCATTGTTAATGCAAAATAATAATGTATTAATTAAATTGTAATTGTAGTAATAAAAGTAGTTATGCATCATGATAGAGTTTGGGGTGGAAATGTGACTAACTAATGAAAATGATACAATGCAAAAAAATAAAAATCTCTTAATTTTTATAATTATGCAAAATATAATGATTTAGTAATTCAATTGTATTTTTGCATCGTGATAATGTAATTTTTTTTGGGGGGGGGGGGTTGGAATGTGTGTAATTGTGAAAATAATGACAATATAAAATATAGGCTTCATTTTTAAAGCAAAATAAAATTTTTCTTTTGATTTTTTTTTTTTTTTTACGTTTGTATTTATTTTCTTCTGCGCTGTCTTTCTGTGGAGGTTTAGTCTGCAAAGCGTGACAGACAGTGACTGGCGTCTGCACGCGTGCGTCTAATGACTGTCTGGTTTCACGTCTGCACGTCTGGCTCACCTCATGAATATGTAGATGTGAAGTGTGAACATATACATATTCATTTCAATCTGCATATTTTACCCTCTGACCTCTGACCCCTGGGCCAACCCCATATCCCATAATGCCTCATGTCTCATCCATCCACGCCCGATTCTATCCTGTTACAGAAAGCTTGTGTGTGTTGTAGTGTGTCCGTGGCCTCTAGTGGTTGGTTTGCGTGTCTCTTAATGAGTTTCTGGATGGTTGTGTTGTGGTTCGCAGTGGTCAGGGCCTCCAGCGGTGCGTGTGCGTCACGCGGTGAGCTTCTGGATGGTTCTGTTGTAGTAGGCGGTGGTCAGCGCCTCCAGCGGGCTCCAGTGGTGAGCGTGGAGCTCGATGACCTCCATCAGGAGCGAGCGCGTCAGCTGAGACTCAGATGGACACAGCATCTTATCCCGCACGGCCGCCAGCAGCTCCGTCATCATTTCAGGAAGCTGCTCCTCCAATAACCGGCCGGTGCTCTGGAGCTGCAAGAACAAGCACAGAGAGAAACAACACTGACAAATCCTCCCAAATAGTACCAACTTCCTCAGTTCTCTTAACAAAATGATCATCCCAGAAAAAGTGTGAAACTGACTATCACAGAGTTTTTAAAAGTATAATTATAACGCTAAATAATGGCACAATGCAAAAGTCTTAAAAATAGAAAATTAATTACATTTGTTAAATTTCATTTTTTTAAATGAACAATTAATAAAAAATGTATAAAAATCTAATTCTCAAATTGATTACTACTATGAAAAAGTGTGAAATTGTGATGTTTTTCATTGCACCACAAAATAAATTAATATAAACAATTAAAAATAATAATTAATTGATTAATAAATGTAACAATTGAAAACTTTATAAAATGGATATTTTTAAAACTCTGTGATATATATATGTATAGGTGTATATATATAAATAATGTGATTAAATTAATTAAATATAAACATTTAATTATCAAAATGATCATCATTGTATTAATTCAATTGTCAATTGTCAGTATTTATGTATTGCATTATGCATCACTTGTCTGATGTAATTATGAGACTAGGGTTTAAATGTCATGAAAAATAGGGTTCATTTTCTTCATGCAAAATATATTTGGAGGTGACTGGACACGCTTCATGTGAGATTCACACTGAGGCTGGAGCTGAAATGAATGTCTGTGACCGCAGCACGTCACGGATGCGGTGCATCAACATTTACTCCAAATATCCTGTAATACTACTTTAAAGTGGGGTGGTGAAACACAGACAAAGAGAGGCAGGAATCACTGAGTGGTTTCTGAGAGGAAATAAGATGTTCAAAGGGAGATGGACACACTCAGGCTCAAGCAAGGGTCAGAGGTCAACTCCACAGGGGGCACAGAGAAACAGATGCTAGTCTGAGAGAGAGAGAGAGAGACAGAGACAGAGACACAGAGAGGGAGAGACAGAGAGAGAGAGACTGGAGGGAAGCTGTCGGATGTCCAGACAAACTGTCTGCTGATGATCCGGTTTGTGGGCAGATGGGACATCATCTACTGGATAGATGGAGCCACACTCAAGTACACACTGAAGAATTTGTATATATTTGTATATTACAAAAATTATTTATTTATTTACTTACTTGTGGTGCAATGACAGACACTCATTTTAAAAATTAATTTCATAAAATTAATTTAATTTTCTATTTTTGAGATTTTTTGCACTGTGCCATTTACTGTTTATATTTTTAAAAGTCTGTTTTATAATTTAAATATCAATGCATAAAACATACACGTATACATTTTGTATACATAAATAAAAGTAAAGGGTAAAATAAATAATGAAAAGTAAAATATACTTTTTTAATAAATGTTAGAAATAAATGTATCTTTTATTATTCAATTTTTTTCTTCTGAAATAAATATATTAATTTAGTTTTTTTGTTGTTGTTTATTTTACAATAACTAACTAAATGAATAAATAAATAGGTAATTTATTCCATTTAAAAGACAAATAATGGAAAAATATAAACATCAAAATATACATTTTATTTATATATTTAAATATTTTATTTTTATTATTATTTCTCTTTGAAATGGAAAATATGTATTTATTTAGTTTTTATATAAATATTTATTTTATAAAAATATAAATAATTTTATTTTTCAAAAGATAATGTTATTTTCATCTAGCCTTGATGTGAATAAATGCTGGTAAGCCTGGCCACTGAAAACACATCTTAAGACTTCTGCATTCTGCTCAGCTGAACACAAGAACATGTGCCGTGCCAACATGTGCTCTCTCACAGCTGTAAACAACTGAGAAAACAAAACAAACGGAAGGAAAAGAAACAAACAAACAAACAGATAAAACCGCTTGCATTTCGTGTGAAAACATCTTCCTCTGAAGCACTCAGACACACATTCAGACGATGGTTTGGGCTGGTCGCTGGTCTCGGTCTCTCGTTCATCACAAATGTGTTAAACTCACCTCCATCGAACAGCAGAGCACCGCGTCCTCCTTCACCTCCGGAGACTCCAGCAGCTAAAACACAGAAAACACACCTCACTTCAGCGACTGACCAATCACAGTCAAGCAGTTCATAAAACATTCAACATCTTCAGTACATTCACATTCATGCATTTGGGAGATGATTTTACCCACTGCATCCATTGAGTCTATATTTAAGTCAAGACATTACAGGTGAACAGAATAAAAACTGAAACTAATATATATCACCATTATCGTCAAAACCTATTATCACTAGATATTATTATTATTATTATTATAGAAACCTTGGTTTTATGATATTTTTAAACAACAACAACAATACTACTACTACTACTACTACTACTACTACTACTACTACTAATTATTATTATTAGTAGTAGTAGTAGTATTGTATTTGTTGCTGTTGTTAGTACTACTACCACTAATAATAATAATAATAATAATATTATTAATATTAGTACTACTACTACTACTATTATTATCATTGTTATTATAATTATCATCATCATCATCACATATTTTAATACATATGATTATTATTATTATTAGTAGTAGTAGTGTTTTCAGGCAAGTCAGTTTTGAGATTATACTATTAGCACTATTATTATTATTAATAATAATAATAACAATAACAACAACAAAGATGATAATGTATTATTATTATTATAAAAGAAATCTTAGTTTTATGATAATGCTTAAAAATATTATTATTATCATTGTATTTGTTGCTGTTGTTACCACAAGTACTACTACAAACACGTAATAAGTATTAAGATATGTATTATTATTATTATTATTATTATTAATAACCCATTTTAATCCTTATTATTATTGTTGTTGTTAATAATAATAATAATAATAATAGTTATTATTAGTATAGATTTTTACATCTCAGAAACGGCATGAAATAAAATCTTGTTTTTTCCTGTAGGGTTCGAGCTACTAGTACATGCATCATTAATCTGCATTCTTCTCTCGTCTCGCGTGTTGAACAGACTTCAGCTTTCAGGAGGTCACTGCTGGTAATCCAGACGTATATACAGACCACACATCACTGCACCAATCATCTTTCACTTCCTCTTTCACTGTTCCTCAAAAACCACCAGCCGACAGACGCCAGTGAGAGCAATATCAGCCGCGTCCCAGTCTAAACCCCAGACGACTGCTGCGACAGACAGAAAAGCGCTGGCTCCAACCACAAAAACAGAAGTGCAACTCACTCAACAGGACAAATACACTTTATTATTCTGCAGCTGAGCCTGACACAAGACTTATTTCTGTTTGTTAAACGGAAAACAGAACAGTTTACTTTGGTGCAAAGATGATCAGCACCAGATGATCAGATGAAAAGCACCTATATACTTCAATAACCAAACAAATGCACACATTTAGCATCTATTCAACATTGTGACTATATCCTGTGGTCTGGTTTCCCATATGTTCAGCTGTCTCTTCCCGTAACAGACATGATTATGTCATTTGACGTTATGTAAGAATGTTCTTTTCGTCTTGGCTAATGTGTTTGTGTAATGCAGAATTGCTAATATGACCCAAACACACATGAACTCTGTTCAAATCATGATAACTCATTAATGACTCAGTGATTCATTCAGAAATCAGCCGACAGTTCTTCTTTTGCAATTAGTATTTCTACAGCTTTCTCATCTGAATGACTGAGTGACAACACTGCACTAAAAACACACACTAGATATGAATTATAACTAGAGATGATTCTGGATATTGACTGGGTCTTCACATTAAAAATATCCTGGTTTTACAATATTCCTTTATTATTATTATTATATTTGTTGTTGCTGTTGTTAATAATAACAATATTGCTAATAATATTATTATTAATTATTATGGCAGCGGCTATTTGCACAGTGTAAATAGCAATGGATTCTTTTTACACTAAGTGAAAATAGCAGTATTTTTTAATGATATGCTATTTACACTAAGTGCAAATAGCTAAAGATTATATTTACACTATGTTAAAATAGCAAGATTTTCTGCTATTTATGTACTACTTATTGCAAATAGTGGCAATTATCTGCACCTCAGTATTGTAGTACATTATAAAACAGTACGCAATAATAACGTATTGAGCGTAAATTATAGTTGCAATTCAAATTATTAAATGGATGATGCCACCTTATTGGGACAATAAAGCTCTCCCTACACCTACCCTAACCCTACCCGATACTTTATTTTCAACTTTTTGATCATTTCCTTCACTTTTATTGAAAATAAATGCCTTTCCGATGCAATATGAGATTTGAAAAGGGAGAAAAAAAGTTCGGCAAAAGGCGGGTTCGAACTCAGGTCGATCGCGTCAAAAAGCATGTGTCTTACCATCTACACCACTGAAAATGATGTGAAACAAGTGTCTTTTTTCAGTGTTGACTATCCCAATCACACGTTGGTGGGCGGAGTTAGTGTAAATAGACACTCCGAATTATTATTATGTATTAAAATCTGTATTATTATTATTATTACTATTGCTAACAATATATTATTATTATTTTAAACAGGAATTTCATATAAACAAAATATTATTGATTTATTCTTTTAAATCTGTATACAAGTTCCGGTGTGCAGCACCTTATTTGACATAAAATAAAAATGCAGAGATTAGTTGTAAATTAACTGTTATACAGTATTTTCATTTGATTACATTGTAAAAAAGTGATTGTTAAAGTTTTATGAATTCAGTCCATAACACATTTTTTAACTCGTATATTATTTCGAGATCCAGAAAAAATAAAACAATAAAACATCCAATTATCTGAAAAATCTGAATTAATGGGGCCCTAAATGAAAAGTTAGCATATTCTATGAAGTTTCCTTTAAACAAACAAACTATGATTACACAAGATCTAACAAAAATGTGGAATGCATTTCCTTCCCTGTTAGTGGTATAAAATGAATGTTGTGTATATATATTAATATCAAATCATATGGAAAAACATATTGCAATAATATTTTTGGCCATATCGCCCAGCCCTAACTATTAGTGGTGTTTTTTAAGTCAAAATTCCCCATTACTATTCCTCAAACTAAACGTGACTAAGTTAAGAATTAAACTCGTGTTTTCAAACTTGTACAGCTATCACATGACTTCAAATGATACATGGACAACTTTAATGATATGTTCATGGTGTTTTTGCTCCTTTTTGGAGCTCTTGCCCTTGAAGGTGGGCTGTCTGTGGATCAGTGTGCCTGTGTGTGTGGGTATAAGCGTCTGAAGAGATCTACTGAGATGACTAGCAGAGCGGCGGGCGGGAAAATCGCTCGTGCAGTGACACAGGCAGCCTTTTGTGAGGCAGGGGGCCTGCAGGGGCTGATCAAAGCTGACGCGAGCGGCTCTGGACTCTGTCTCAGAAAACAGCTGACAGCTCCCGCACAAAGCCACAAGAACCAGGAATCTCATTCAGACAGACTCGCTCTCAAAATATACTTCACTTCACTCATGGTGACCACAACAGCAGACATTTATAAAGATCAGCTACTTTAAGAGCCACAACCTACACTTGTTTGCCCAATGTTTACCTATAATGTTACGCAGAGTTCTTACAAACAGGTGGTTACTGTTCCTTTAAGACTTTGTATGTAATTGACCTCTATTATGACTGGCTAATCTTCCAACCTATTACAGTATGTCTACATACTATATTACTCTTTGGTTTCAAAAGACATTATGATGCCTTTACTTTTGGTCTTGGTTCTCTATGAAATCAAAGATAATATGCAAGTAGTGACTCTTCAGAGAAACATGAAAAAATGGCAGAATGATCTTTGCTAACATGAGCAAATGTCAATTAGTGGGATGTTAAACAGACGGCAGATCTGGCCTGTTTGTTACGACAAAGCTCTGCAGTTCTGTATCTAGTCTATACAAATGCAAAAAAATACTGTATTTGTTGAGAAAATCAGTGTCAAAATGACAGTACAGCCTGCAATTAATGTTAAAGAGTCTTACAGGGTTCCCAAAATTCTATGACTTCCAATCGTTTCTGAATACTGGATGTTTAAAATAAAATTAAATGAAGTGAAAATAAAATAAAATAAAATAAATAAAATAAAAACTAAAAAAACAAACAAATAAAATAAAGTAAAAAAATAAAATAAGTAAAATAAATAAAGTAAAATAAAGTAAAACAAAATAAATAAAATAAAATAGTAAAAAAGTGCAAGGATGCATTCAATTATTCAAAAATTACAGTGAACACAAATTAAATGCTTTCGTTTTGAACTTTTATCAATGTTTTCACAAAAATATGAGCGGCAAAAACTATTTTCAACATTGATAATAACTAGAAATGTTTCTTAAGCAGCAAATCAGCATATCAGAATGATTTCTCAAGGATCATGTGACACTGAAGACAGGAGTAATGATACTGAAAATTCAGCTTTGATCACAAAAATAAATGACATTTTACTATATATTCACATAGAAAACAACTATTTTAAACTAAAAAATATTTCATAATATTACTGTTTTTACTGTATTTTTGATCAAATAAATACAGCCTTGATGAGCAGAAGAGACTTCTTTTTAAAAAAACATTTTAAAAAATCTTACCGAACAACAAACTTTTAAACAGTATATATGTTACAAATTTCACAATAGAGATTTTCTTGACCGTAAGATTTCATTATATTCATGACATTTCTAGCCTTAAAAATCCCAGATATCTTTAGGTTCTACTCAACTAAAGAAATCTGTTTTTAAACTTTTCTCTTTATAATAAAATTTCACCTGCAAAGACTGAAGGACCCTTACATTCCAGCATATTATAAAAGAAAATCAGCCAAAAAAATATCCAAAATATAATTTCCAGAGAAACTGTCTGAATATATGACAAGCTACAGCAGACGTGAATCCATGGCCCGCGGCGTTTGAAGGAGTGAAAGTGTATATTGGTGTCTGGAGGGATCTAGTCCTGGTGGTCTGGGGTAATTTACTGATGGGGTCTCGCTGCTCTGGTCTCCAGAGAACCAGCTGCTTTAGGTCTAGAGTTATACAGTCCATAATGACGTCCCCGGAGAACAGGAGCAGAGCTCGCGTTACAGAAACCACCTCAAACTAACCCCACACACAACACACGTCTACATCACAATCAACATCCTCCATCAGACAGACTGTGATCAGCTCCCTACAGACAAAATTAACATGATCCTACATGGTCAAACTCTCCACTACCACTTAAAAAAAGAGATGTATTTAATGATTATATGCATGTCTAAAATTAAATCCTTTAATAATGCAAATAAAACCTTTCATTTTCTGTATTTCTCCTCTTCTCTAGCTTGCTTCCTAATCTAGTTGTGTAATAAACCTGGCATTTGAACGCATATTACAAATATTGTTGGCTCTTTGACTAATTGCTCTTGTTCCTCTCTTGTAAGTCACTTTGTATAAAAATGTCTGCGAAATGCATAAATTTAATGCTGCTTTCTTTGACTCTGAAAAATAGTTTATTTTTAAAAATGAGTTGTCTGCAATGCTGACTCATGTCACAGGGAAAAAAAACATTATTGCTGCAGGAAGTGCAAGTAATGTGCAAATGTCTAAATCAAAAACACAAACCAAAAATTTCACCTTTCCTTTTGCATTTACATCTTGAGTTCTTTTTTTATAATCTTTGATTGATGATTTCAGGACACAAAAATGTATGTTTTATAAAATATAATAAAGAATATAAAATCAGGTATAAAATATAATATGGATATATATACACATACACACACACACACACACACACACACATTATATACACATACATATATATATATATATATATATATAAGGGCTGTCAAAGGTAACGCAAATTCATTTTAACGGCACTAATTTTATTAATGCGCGATTAACGCAGCGTGCATTTTCTGTTTGACTCGTGGCCTAGTCCGTTGTTGGAGAAATGGAGATGCACAGTGTTGCCAACTTAGCGACTTTTTTTTCCCTTCCAAAAAGCGCCTAGAGACAAATCTTTAGGGTTTGCCCAAACCTTATTTAGTTTCTGAGACTCGCCGGTACTGCCGCGCCAGGGTCTTGCATTCCCAGCGCACGCACAGACCTCTCTCTCTCTCTCTGTGCGTCTGCTCTGTTCAGCGAGCGGCGGAGAGGAGCAGCGCTTTCAGTGAAACAAATATTATGTTGCTTCTCTAATTTTACATGCAAGTATAGCTGAAATCACAGCACAGCTATTGTCTTTATCTTATGTGTATTTGATTTCATCAGACGACGGCTCAATTATCAGGATTTTTGTGCAGATTAACATCTTGGAAGGGAGAGCTGATGTCTTAATGGGTCACGTTTCAATCATTATTTCATATTCATTCCATTGTTTGACAACAGAAACAGTAAAATATATCAATGAAAACAGTTTTATTGAGAATTCAGCTGCATCAAAACAGAGTATGTGGGCACAGAGAGGCAAACAAATGTAATAATAAATGTACCATTTGCATGTTCAGAAGAAGTGAGCTGCCCTGTCGTGCAAAAATACAGGTTTGTGTAAATAAATTGCTCAGTGCAAAGAAAGAGAAGTAATGGGAACCTGCTATTTCTTTTTTCATGTGTCTAATAGACATGAACAAGTTTTTTGAAAAACATCTATGACCTTTGAAACATGTCTAGTCTTCACACTCTATGTTGACTATGGTTTCAATATTAATAAACATACATTTGAATAAAGCATCCATATTTGTCCATGCCCATGTTGATTAGAGTATTAAAAACTTAAAAAGTATTAATTTAAGGTACATTTAGAACAAATAAAAATGTGCGATTAAGTTGTGATTAATCATGAGTTAACTATTTTAATCGACTGACAGCCCTAATATATACATACACACACACACACACACACACACACACACACATACAGTCATGGCCAAAAATATCGGCACCCTTGGTAAATACGATCAAAGGCGGCTGTGAAAATTAATCTGCATTGTTAATCCTTTTGATCTTTTAATTTTAAAAATTCACAAGAATCTAACCTTTCATTGGATAATAAGAATTTAAAATGGGGGGAAATATCATTATGAAATAAATGTTTTTCTCTAATACACATTGGCCACAATTAACGGCACCCTTTTATTCAATACTTTTTGAAACCTCCATTTGCCAGTTTAACAGCTCTAAATGTTCTCCTATAATGCCTGATGAGGTTAGAGAACACCTGACAAGAGATCAGAGATCATTCCTTCATCCAGAATCACTCCAGACCCTTTAGATTCCCAGCTCCATGTTGCTGCTTCTTCTCTTCAGTTCACTCATTTTCTACAGGGTTCAGGTCAGAGGACTGGAATGGCCAGCAGAAGCTTGGTTTTGTGCTCAGTGACCCATTTTTGTGTTGTTTTTGAGGTTTGTGTTTGGATTATTGTACGGTTGGAAGATCCAAACATGGCCCATTATAAGATTTCTAACAGAGTCAGTCACTTATTGATTTTTTATCTGTTGGTATTTGATAGATTCCATGATGCCATGTGTCTAAACAAGATGTCCAGGACCTCCAGCAGAAATATAGGCCCACGACATCAAAAATACAGCAGTATATTTCATTGTAAACACGGGGTACATTTTATCCCGGTGTTCACCAAACCCATCTTGAGCGTATGCTGCTAAAAAGCTCATTTTTTTAGTTTCATCTCACCATAGAAGCCAGTCCCATTTGAAGTTCCAGTCGTGTCTGATAACTGAATATGCTGGAGTTTGTTTTTGGATGAGCGAGGAGAATTTTTCTTGAAACCCTCCCAAACAACATGTGGTGATGTAGGTGCTGTTTGACCATTTTTTTTTAAGGTTTTCTGACCCCGAAACTCAACTATTTTCTGCATTTCTCCAGCTGTGGTCCTTGGAGAGTCTTTAGCCACTCAAACTCTCCTTCTCACCGTGCATTAGGTCCTCTTCCAGGCAGTTCTGTAACATTTCATGTTGATTGGAAATTCTTAATTATTGCCATTGATACCATGTAGACAGAGAAGAGAAGTGGTTCAAGAACTGAGCCCTGAGGCACCCCAGTAGTTAGATGTTGCGACTTAGATACCTCACCTCTCCAAGATACCTTGAAGGACCTATCTGAGAGGTAAGACTAAAACCACTGGAGTGCGGTTCCTGAGATGCCCTTTCTCAATAGGGTTGACAGGTGGATCTGGTGGTTAACCGTGTCAAAAGCAGCGGACAGATCCAGCGAGATATGTATTGAAGATTTGGAATCCGCTCTTGCAAGTCTTAGGTCTTCAACAACTGAGAGCAAGGCAGTCTCGGTTGAATGTCCACTTCTGAAACCAGACTGATTGCTGTCGAAAAGGTTGTTCTGTGTGAGAAAGGCAGAGACTTCGTTGAACACAGCTTGTTCAAGTGTTTTAGCAATGAAAGGAAGAAGGGAAACCGATCTGTAGTTCTATAAAAGAGATTGGTTAAGGGTGGGTTTCTTAAGTAGTGGGGTTATACGAGCCTGTCTAAATGCTGAGGGAAAAACACCAGTGTGAAGGGATGTGTTACTGATGTCAGTGAGTGCAGGTACAACTGCAGGAGAAATGGCTTGAAGGAGATGGAATAGGATCAAGCGGACAAGTAGTAGGATGATTAGAAAGGATGAGTTTGGAGACTTCTGCCTCAGAGAGTGAAGAGAAGGATGTGAATGAGTGTATGTTTGCTGGTAAGATGTGCTTAACAGATTGTGGCGAGGAAAATTGTGCACTGATGGTTTTAATTTTATTAATGAAGAATGTGGCAAAATCGTCAGCTGTTAAGAGTTGATGAAGGAGGGGGAGGAGGACGACAAAGGAGGGAGGAAAATGTTTTAAAGAGCATGCGAGATTTAGGTGAATTGTTAATTTTGTTATGATAGTATGTCCTTTTAGCAGTGGAGACATTAGCAGAGAAGGAAGCGAGGAGTGACTGATACACGTTAAGGTCAGATGTTCGCGGAGAACGTCAGATAGCCAAGGGGCAGAAGGGGTGGTACAGGCTGGCCTGGAAGACAAGGGGCAGACAGTGTCTAAACAAGATGTAAGAGTGGAGCAGAAAGTATCAGTAGCAGGGTTAGCATCAAGAGATCATGAGGATACATCGAAAGATGAGGAATGGTGGAGGGGTATGTGTTGTGTCAGGAATCATGTTGAGGTTAAGAGTGAGTAGGAAGTGATCCGATGTGTGCAGTGGAGTAACCAGTACATGATCAGTGGAGCAGTGTCGTGTGTAAATAAGGTCCAGTTGGTTGCCTGATTTGTGAGTAGCCGTAGTTAACACGCTCTTGAGATCAAAAGAGGCAAGCAGAGTGTGGAAGTCTGCAGCCTGAGGTTTATCTAGGTGGATGTTGAAGTCTCCAAGCATAACTAGGGGAGTACCATCCTCAGGAAAGGTTGAGAGCAGCACATCTAATTCATCCAAGAAGTTACCTTGTGGTCCTGGGTGTCGATAAACAACTACAAAATGGATTTTAAAAGGGTGGGTAATAGTGACTGAATGTGATTCAAAGGAGCTGTTAATACCCAGAGAAGGTAAAGGAATAAATTTCCAATCATTAGAGATAAGCAGACAAGTACCACCACCTCTTCCAGTTAGATGGGAGTGTGGGAAAATTAAAAAATTATTGGAGAGTGCTGAAGGAGTAGCGATGTCTTCTGGTTTGATCCACGTCTCTGTCAGGGCCATGAGACTTAGTCTTGAATGAATAGAAATAGATGTAATGAAATCTGTTTTGTTAACTGCAGACTGACAATTCCAGAGACCAATAGAAAAAGAAAGTAGTGTATTAGCTAGGGATGCAACGATACTATTTTTCCAGATCCGATCCAGAAAATTCTGAGTATTGGCCAATTCCGATCCGAGCCGATACCAGCGCAGATTTTTTTTCGTTTTTTAATCAATCAATGTAGAATTTCTATACTTCTGTGTCACTCTTTTGTGTGTTAAACACAATCTATTAGACAACTTCATTTTAATGAAAAAACAACATGAAAAAAATATAGGGGCTGTGTAAAATGTTCAAATGAATCTCCTGCGATATTGAACGTGATGACGCAGCAGAGAGAAGAGTTTACGTGAACTTGAGTTTAACGACTTAAATATTCATCTGTACCTCACATTAAACTATGGAACGGCTTCAGAACACTTGGACTTTGACTTTATGTTGCTTTATAATGTTTTTGTGCTTTCGTGGGGCTTAACAATAACACAATAGTATACGCACAATATCGGATTTGGATCGGTCTCGTCTAGGGATGGCTCGATACCATAATTTTGGCTTCGGTACGATACCAGAATGTAATACCTCGGTATCGATACTAAATCGATACCATAGGTGACAAATATCCAGCCTCAAAAGATAAGTGAATTGAAAACAGTTTTATTAAAATAATAATAATAAAAACAGATTCATATCTTAATACCTTTGTATCAAACCCTAACAAAAAACCTACAGGGAACATAGGCTACATTTTGATGTTGGAGAAAAAAATATATAACTGAAGTAATAAAATGAAAATATATTCAAATCTTCTTATTCAGTTCAAACGCATAGCGCAAACAAAATCTCAAAATGTAACAAACCTACCGGGAATATAGGTTACATTTTGACTGAGTTTGAAGGAAAAAAACAAAACAACTGAAGTAACGCAATTAATGCAACAAATGTTGCTTTATTGTAAAGTGTTATTCTAACAGTCAAAGTAATATTCAAAATCACGTTATTATTTCTCTCCCTCTCAGATTGTTTTCAGATTTCAGCCTCAGATAGCCAAAGAAAAAGCATTAAGTATAAATCTCACTCGCTCTCTCGGCTGCTTCATATTAGCGGTCGGCAGCGCGGCAGAAACATTACTTTCATATTATTGATACTAAAATTAATATAGCAAAACTCTTGCTTAATTCAAATTCAAGTAATATTCGATTGTATGAAATGCAAGTGCAAGTGCATATATTACAAGACCAAAACTTCACTGGTTCTAGCGTGTCATTTGCACTTACTGTATCACATCTGTATGTGCATTGATCAGTTGTAAATAAAAGTTCAAATGAAATCTGAATTTATGAATGATGCACTCACCTGTCGATCTCTTAATTCTCTGAAAAGATCAGGATGAGCAAGCGACAAATGCTTAAAAAATTTGATATGTTGCCTCCTCCTGTGGCAACACATGATTTATAGCAACGCAGGTGCAGTAAGGTCAGTTCGTTCACCTTTGTCATCTGTTTTGAATGCAAAGTAATGCCATGTTTCACTTCTACTGTTCTCTTTATTTATTAATTTTGGTGCGTTTATGGAGTTTCATCTGTTTGATCGCGTTGTTCTGTTGTCACGTTTACCGGTTGCGGAGCAATTTGGGAAGCACTGCCACCTACAGGTGCACTTCGCAACAGCAGCGTATGAAATACCGAATTGAGCAAAATTATGATATCGTACCGTTTGAAACATAATATATACCGGTAATTTTCCAGTACCGGTATACCGCGCATCCCTAGTCTCATCTGACCGATACCCGATCTGCAGAAAATGCCAGTATCGGAGCCGATACCGATCCTGAATATCGGATTGATGCATCCCTAGTATTAGCAGACATAGGCAAAGTGCGCAGGTTGTTAGGATTGTGCTACTTGTAGTGTGTGATGCATGGTTTGCGAGTGGTAGTAATAGTAGGGATATAGAAACACATAGTAAGAGTTGGTCATAAAATCTGAAACAGAAGTGAAGCCAGGTGTAGAAAAGAGGATCAATCAAAAGCGATACTTATGTCCCTTGCCAATGTCCCTGCACGGTAGAGTCGCACGGTGGAGTCGCACGGTAGAGTCGATGGTCTTTACACTCTTCGGTCTTCACACGAGGGCTGCCGTGATATACTAACCTTTTTTATACTCGTTTGACAAAACGGAAATTGAATTCAGCTGAACACACTTTACTGTTTCTCACAACAAAGGGCTAAGCAAGCAAAGGGCTTAGCCCTTTAACTAGTCAACTTTTATCACAACAAAGGGCTAAGCGTATATTTTATACGCCATGGCGTTAACTGCACGTCAGTCTCGTGTTAAAGTCGTTCACGAAACTACCGCCAGGTGGTGCAAAGGGACAAATTGCAAACGGACTAATTACGAAATACGAAAAATAAAACAAAATTATTTTGTTTTGTAACGATGTTCAAATAACCAAATAAAATAACAATAACATAATAATATAACATTATCCTCAAATAACATGCTCAAATTTACAGTGAGGGTTAATTTCAAAACATGGGATCGTTGTAGACTACAGCCTACGCATCAAAAATTTAAAAAAGG
Source organism: Onychostoma macrolepis (assembly GCF_012432095.1). NCBI lineage: Eukaryota > Metazoa > Chordata > Actinopteri > Cypriniformes > Cyprinidae > Onychostoma > Onychostoma macrolepis. The sequence continues at coordinate 27,438,095 of NC_081175.1, forward strand.
CTCTTTGCATTTTATGGTTATTAAACAGTAATTATGAAAACCATTCAATTTACACAATTTCCTTATGTTGTAATATTATTATTAATGAGCTTTCATTTCAATCTACATGCTAATGAAAGTTTTTGAACGAAAAATCCTGCCCTTGGCTGTTGGCTGCACGTTCATGAGACTATTGGAGTCGCAATTTACTCTGACTCACACCAAAAAATAAATAAATAAACTTGAACAAAATCTGTGAGAAATCAAGATTGATGGGCTCAAACTGCGACATGAAAAACGCCTAGAAATACTACAAAAAGTAGGATATTAACTCAGAATGTTTAGATTATGTTTAAGGAGGTGTGCATTAGCCTATGGCATAAAAAATAAAACGATTAAAAAGGTGGCTTATTGTTGAGTGTTATAGGCTAGCTAGGCCAACACATATTTTGGCACTCACATTAATGTCACAATGAACGGCTTGAAACTTACATTTATAATTATCTGATGTATTTCAGCAGGCCATACATACTTATTCGTTATCTGGCCTTTTTTTAACACATTTATTCCAGTATACAGAGCCCATGACATGCCGAAAATTATGGACATGAATTAAGAAATTGATCACTTTCTATGATTCATTCCTTTGTATTTAAAATGTGTTTAAATAATAATTAAATCATATTTTTAATAATAATAATAATACGGTTTCGTATTTCGCCATGCGTGAGATTAGGAAAATCCATAAAATAAAAATTTTTTTTTAAAAAAAGGAATTAGACAACAGTACAACTTAAGAATTTTGTTCTATTAATAATTTTATGTGAGGCTGAAAAATAAACGGTGCTTACCATCGGTGCTATAGTTTTGCTGTAGGCAGTGTACTCACTGGCAGTCCAGTTCATTATGAAATAAACAAACAAACAAACAAAACAAAACAAAAAAATATATCTAGATAGATAGATAGATAGATAGATAGATAGATAGATAGATAGATAGATAGATAGATAGATAGAATTCGGTTTGTTATATTTTTCTAGTATTTCTAGTAGTGTGTATTCGGATGCAGGCATGCAGCCATAAATGACCAACTATGTCATTATTCAACTAATCGCACGTTTATATTAAATTAAGTCTAATCCATAATGAGCCTTAACATATTCGCTCAAGCACACGCATTAAGTTTGCCACAAAGCACAGGCAGAAGTATAGCCTAATAATTATGAAAAAAGGAGACATTTTAATTATTTATTAATAAACTGTTTTCTTGTTGGCTGCAAAATGAAATTCACGGTGCTGGCTCTCATCTCCACTGTAGATTGGATGCGCCTGTAGAGATAAATGTAACCTTCACAGATTACTTAATCAGGGAGTATTTGCTTTCGTTTCGAATTGGTTCCTTTAAAAGTAGACATTTCAAGCTTTCTGTAGATATATTTCTCATGTATGTGAGGCACCCCAATTATCAGTTATTTCATTATCAGGAAAAAATTCAAGTGACGGCTCGGGCGCCTCCCTGTCATGCATGCGTATTAATCATTTTCTGCACAAACACTTGAATATGAATAGTATACTATAGAGCACATTTATTTCAGGTTACAGTATGGGATCCACATTAAAATAAATCTTCATAAGTCTACATCCGAGACAGATGCAGTTATTTGCTGTAAACTGAAGGCTATTTGATGTTTTAAAATGATCTAACGGCCGATGCCGCTCCAATTCGTTGATCATTAGTTGTTCTTGATCAAGATTAAACAGATGTATAACTCTCATAAACCTGTTTTAATAAATCGCTTTTGCATTAAATAATAAAGATACAAAGCAGGTTAAGTTAAATATTATTGTACAAATAATTTTAAAATGCTATAGACTGCGAATATGATTGCAGTTTCACATTTTGCATAGCACATCTCTTGCGCGTCTGAAATTTTAACGAATAGGACACTTCTGCATTTTACTCAAATTATATGAAAGCGAGTAAAGAAGGCTCCCTTTAAAATCACTGAAGTTGTCAGTTAATGAAGCTCTTTTTTACATTGTGTGCACTGTGAGCTTGAGTTTAGAGGACGTTATATTAATCCGTTCCTTCTTTTCAGTTTCAATGATTTAGCAAAATTGTGGCCAGGTTTTGTTTTAGTTAGGCCTAAATAATGGGAGCGAAATTATACAGTGCCTCACATTTTGCTAAAATAAAGGAAATAATTCATAAAACACGCAACAATGTTCTCTGTCAAAATAAAGGACAGGTAACGAATAGCCAAACAAAGTATGTGCGTGACAAAAATGCATGCTGTTTTATTAAAGGAATTTTAAAATATAAACTAAAAACGTACTTGTGACAAATATTAAGTAATGTGAGAATATTGACATTTTGCAAGTAAATCCATGTTTAGCCTATAGCCTAGCCTACTGAAATAGGCTACCACTTTTAATGCTACGACGCAAAGTAAACCACCATTTCTTTAGGATAATATAACACATGATTCATATTATATGAATAATACTGCACACATGTTAAATGTTTCAAATCTAAAATATGGTGTAATACTGTATAGCTTAGAGTAAATATAAGCACAGGCTCATAGGCTTAACATTTATCCTGCTTGAATTCATTCTAAGAAACGCACAAAACTTCATCAGTACTAAATTTGCATGTGAATATTAAATATTTTAACTACAGTGTTTTTCTTTCATTTTACGCTGACTGCAACCGTCAAATGTAACACATCGGCTAGGCAAAGCTGACGGCTATTTGTGAAAATGTGTTTTGATGCGTTCGCTTGATGTTAATAAATAAAATAATATATTTTAATAATATGTAACTATCAAAATATAACATTATTATAATTTATTAAAATATAATATATTAATATATATTATATGGGATTGTTTTAAAGACAAAATTCTTGTTAAAATAATTTTAAACTTCTTTGAGCAAATTTTTCACAAAAGTTCACCGTTTAAGAGGCAATTCTACATTTTTCCTAGATACAAATTAAAAGTAGATCAAATTCAGAAGAATTTCAAAACAATTAGTGAATTGTGTAGAATGCAATTGTTCTCTGCAAAAATAAAATTTTTCAAAGTTGTAAAAAAGACAATCTGAGTAGATTTTACAAGAAAACACTATTTCAGTTTTCTACTTAAAATTGCATTTTTAATTCAATACATTACTTGCCGTTTCTTTGCAATTGCTTGTGAAATTTATTCTCAATTTCTGCATGAAATCTGTTTCAAACTTTTTTAGTGTAAGTCCTCAATTGAGAAAACAGTGCATACAAAGTCCTTTTAGAGACTAAGTTTTAAAATATGTCACGTATATGAGTCCTAACTGTATGCAACTGTATATAAAAGTGACGAAACTGCACAAAAGAATCCAACAAAAGGGTTCGAGAAGATCAGAGACGCGTCCAACCCTACAGCTCCAGCAGCTTTCAAATGAACAACAGACGGTCTCTTTTCTCCCTCCCTCCATTCATCCTGTCTTTTATTTTCTCCCACACCCTCGGTGCTCCAAATACACCTGTCAGCTCCAAACTACAGCTGGATCACCTGTAATTAAGCAACCTGCTCTGCCGGTCCGCTGCGCACACAACACACACTTCACACCTGGCTGAGACGGGCCTGTAAACACACCGTAATCGCTGTCACACACCGACACAAAGTGCCTGTTAGTTCTCTCTGACCATCGTGTCGGGACGTGCCGATACGAGAGACGAATGCCATGTTAATCCGGCTGCGCTCTTGAATAGCGGCATTCATACTGCACAAACACACGCTGAACTCTCACCCAGATCACAGCTCTTTGATGAAGAATCAAACTTTGGCTTTTGACGGATCGCGTCTGTCATCACCTGAACAACTGACAGGATTCATCGCAGACAGGGAAGCCCTATTCAACAGCCATCGGGGCATTTCACCAGACAAAAAAACATCTTTAAGTCTTAAAGGCATCGGATTATGAAAAAACGAATTTTTCCTGATCTTTTGAAATGAAAGAGTTTGATGATATTTAAAAAAATAATAATAAATTACATCAGTGTTCACAACTCAAAACAACCTTGCCAGTAGAGCTGACAGGATTCATTGAAAATTATTATTATTATATAAAATGACTAAAGACATATTCCTATTCACGGTAAATTAAAAAAGATTCAAGAATTATTATTATATAAAATATTTAAAAAAATAAGATATATTCCTGTTGTAATATTTGTAAAAATATTCATGAATTATTATTATTATTTTATAGTCATCTTAATACATTTCATTCTTGAACAAATAACTAATGATAATAATATTATTAATATATATTTTTTTAAATAATCCTTATATCTCCTAAAATGTTTTATTTATTTTACTGTGAAATATTACAATAGGAATAGCCTGCCTTATTTTGTTTGATATTCTAATCGCGATTAATTTCAGAAAAAAATGTGTGAATTTTTTTAAAATCGATTGACAGCACTAATTTAAATACAAAACCATTCACATTTATACAAAAACAATGCCTATCCAGTGTTCAGCTCTGGCCGTCTATGGTGAGCTGATATACAGGAAATATATTTCAAAACAGCAGAAGAACTAAATGTGTAGGAAGTTTGTCTGGCTGTTGTTCATTCCTCTTTCTCTCCGAGTTAACATGTCATTTTTATTCATGTCTGTATCAGAGCGAGAGTGAGTCGGGTGTGCAGTGTGTAGCTGATGTGTTGTGTAGTTTGTGTACCTCTCTCAGGCAGGAGTATATGGGGCAGACCAGCACTCTGAACGGCTCACCAGCGCTGCTCCTCATGGTGCCGAACACTTCACACAGAAACGTGATGAAGCCCAGCCAGCACTCCACATCCGTCTGCTGCAGCTCCTCACGCCGCGTGAAGTCCCTCTGCAGACGCACAGAGCGAGGGAGACTGTCATGATACACACATCAACACACACACAGAGACATACTATCTATCTATCTATCTATCTATTTTTGTAAGTTGTAAGTACTGGCCTTTGTTTGTGCTGTAAAAGGTTAAAATGTTAATAAAAATAAATAAATACAAAAGACAAAACAAAAAAATTTCTAGCATGAAGACACATCACAAACTATACAAATGCATACCAAAAATCACAAATTGGCAATTTTAGAAACAACTCTCTATAATAAATCTATAACTGCATATAAATAATAATAATAATAATAATAAAAACACTGGTTCATACATAATGTTAGATTATGACACATTTTAAAAAATTCTACTGATTTGCAATAATAATAATAATAAATAAATAAACAAAAAAACAAAAAACAAAAAAATATATAAAATCAGCTTTAATGCACTTATCAAAATAACAAAAGCAGTCTTCAAACAAGCAGAAAATGTGGAATCAGGATTCAGCATAAAATAATAAAATAATGTCATGCATGTGAAATTGACAGGACTCATGTGTTTGTGGCAGTTTTTCTGCCGATTAAGGGACGATACAAGACAAATGTCATCGAAAGCAAAAATGCTATGAATTGCATCATATTTTTGTAAGAAAGTGTGACACACTAGAGCAAAACAGCCACTATTTTTGGAATCAGCAGCTTGAAATTATTAAGGAACACATATTGGGTCTCATTCAGCAGATATGATGCGATATGATTATTAAACTTCTGCAACAAAAATGCTGGAGAGATAGAAACATTGGAGGCAAGTCTGGAAGATTTTGTTTTTACTTCAAATAGCATCTCATATGAGTGTATCCGTGGCAACCAGACATTTAAAAAGCAGTGTTAAGTATAAAACAAAAACATATTAACTATGAATGGACTTTCTCACACACACACACACACACACACACACACACACACACACACACACTCACTCATGTCTGGTTTGCTATCCTTGTTGGGACTCTCCATATGTGTAATGCTTTTTCTACTGTACAGACCGTATATTCTATTGCCCTACACCTAAACCTACCCCTTAGAGGAAACTTTCTGCATTTTCAGATTTTCAAAAAACTTAATTCTGTGTGATTTATTAGCTTGTTTACCCGTGGAGACCTCAATTTAGGTCCCCACCGTGACACGAGTCCCCATGAGTCTGTGTGTATTCAGGTTTAAGTCCCCACCCGAATAGAAAAACAGGTACACACACACACACACACACACACAGGCAGCTCGTCTCCGTTCTCTGATAAGCAGCATGTGTGTTTGAGGCAGATTGCTAAATGAGTTGCAGCAGACGCGTCCTTTCAGTGGGGTCAGAGACGCCCGCATCTGTGTATCTGCGTTACATAACCCCGTCAGAATGAAAGCGTCTGCTCCAGCGTCAGACGGGTGAAGAGCACCGGTTTATGCGAGGACAAACCGGATGATTCATCCTCCTCAACACACGCAAAACTCCAGACTGAAGCTCCACACGGGGTTAACGGGGGTACTACGTACAACAAACAAAAAAATCAATAACAACAATAATTATATTCGAATATTATTATTAAGACAAATCATTTTAATATTTCAATTACATTATTATAATATTATAATTATATTTTTATTACTATTTTATAATCATCTTGATATATAAATAAACATTTTTGTACTTTTGACTTCATCCGTTAAAACAATTACACTATCATTAAAAAGTACGTTTTTTCTTTTAGAAATTCATAATTTTATTCAGGAAGGATGCATTAAATTGATCAAAAGTGACAGTAAAGATATTTGAAATATTGCCAAAGATTTCTATTTCAAAGAAATGCTTTGAGCTTCTAATTCATCAAACAATCCTGAAAAAAAATTATGTACCCCAGTTCCCACAAAAATATTGAGCAGCACAACTGTTTTCAACATTGATAATAATCAGAAATGTTTTTTGAGCAGCAAATCAGCATCTTAGAATGATTTCTGAAGGATCACGTGACACTGAAGACTGGAGCAATGATGCTGAAAATTCAGCTTTGATCACAGGAATAAATTACATTTTACAATATATTCACATAGAAAACAGCTCTTTTGAATTGTAATACCATTTCACAATTTCTGCAGTTTTTACTGTATTTTTAATCAAATAAATGCAGCCTTGGTGAGCAGAAGAGGCTTCTTTCAAAAACAAATCTTACCAACCCCTAACTTTTGAATGGTATATACACAAAATAATAATATGAAGTAATATGTAGAGGACATATTATATAAAAAGTGATACATCAAAAGTGATGTAAAAATGTAAACAAAATGTTTAATTTTGTCAAAAAATACATGGGTAGCATTGGTAGATGCCTACAGTACCTTCCTTTCACAATCCTGTTACTGACACGTTAGCAGGATCGTGCTTGTTTGATGCAGCGTGTGCTGGTCTTTGTGTATTTGTGAGTGGTTGGAGCAGGATGTGTGTTTTGGCCGCAGCAGAAGCGGGTCAGAGTTCTGGTGTCACATCACAGTGAGAAATGAGTCTAACAGTCAGTTCCCAAAAACAATGACAAAATACTTAGAGCTTCACCACCGAAACCACAGTACAGACAGAGACACACCGTACAAAAACAGATATATATCCCTGCTGCTTCACAAATCAATTAAAAGTTCATATTATATATTTTTTGTTAATGTAACCTTGTTACTGTTAACTAACATTAATTTAATCAAAATTTGGTAATTGATTTGGTTAAAAAATTAAAAAATTATATAATTATATATATATTTCCTGAGCTCAATCATCTAACTATAATAGCATTTAAATAATACTTTAATAACACTGGATTACACATAAAGTTAGCCAAGCTGGTCATAATTTAGTTTGTCATGGCCATTTTCAAAAACGGCTGTTCTTGTTCATGTAAAATGTAAATCGTGTGAGTCACTTTTTTTGGTGTTTTTGATTATAAGGGAAAACATAAAAACCTTCATTTTCTGCATTCCAGAGGAAATGAGGCTGAACAAATGATGGCAGAATTTCATTTTGAACTGTTTCTTCAAAATCTATTCATTAGCTTTCAGAAACTCTTCATTTCAAAATGAGGTGGAAGCATTCGGGGCCTAAAAAGTCCCTTTTGTCCAATGAGGAAATTGTACAGGGTCACTCAGCTGAATTGCAGGCGTGAGTCACATCCTGATACTTCGGCTTCTTTAAGCCCTTCAGAAAAAGAGGAAGAAGAGAAATTGCCGATGCAAAAGAGGAACGAAAGAGCTGAGATGGATGTGGTTGGGCAGCAGGTGGGATAACATTTGTGAATCTTGCAATCCGATAGGTCCTCAGAGACACATCACTGACCAACAGGAGACAACCTGCAGAACGTGATCAAGTAAGTTACGAACATTGAGTTCTTACCTGTAACATGTTGAGTAACAGAGAGCGGAATTTGGTTCCTTCCACCATGAACAGAGCCATCTTGTCACAGAGTTTGGCTGCCGTGGCCGCAAAACTTCGGTCGCTGACCGCCTTGCGGTAAATCGTGTGGACGATCTCGTTCAGCGTCTCCTCCGAATCAGCCGAGTTTTGCGCCTCCTCCATGAACGTGGTGAGCTGATTCTCCACGCCGCTGCTGTTGTTCCTCATGCTGTTCAGAATCTCTAACAATCTGTCCATTCGGTTCCGCTGAGGTCCGGCCATCGCCACGGGAACTTCCTCCTGCCAATCAGAGAACAGCGAGAGCGGTCACATGACTTAGCACACAGAGGAAGAGCATATACTACGTTTAAAAGTTTGGGATCAGTCCGATTTGAAAGAAAGAAATTAATACTTTTATTCAGCAAGGATATGTTCAAATTGATTAAAAGTGACAGTAAAGACATTAATAACGTTAAAAAAACATTTGCATGTTATTTGCATGTTTTACCACAGTGATAGTGTGTTGCTAACATACTTCTAGCTTCTTTATGCTTTAACATATTGTAAGCATATTTTACGACATTGTTAGTGTGTCGCTAGTATATTTAACGTTTCTGGCTTGTTTTAGCATGTTGTTAACATGTTTTACCACACTGATAGTATGTTGCTAATGTATTTAGCAGCAATCACCTTCTCTTTCAATCTCCTCCTCAGTCTCTCTTTAGACGACTGCAGTAAGCAGATCTTCCCGCTCTCCGTCTTCTCCTCCTTGTCTCCTTTCTTTCTCTCCTCTTTCGCAGGCTCATCCTTTGCTCCTTTCTCCATATGGGGCACCGGCTCCTCATGTTTTACATTCTCTGTCTCTTTGGTA